>NW_010308007.1:396-852 GCF_000700745.2 Antrostomus carolinensis | reverse complement strand
GAGTGACAGTGGGGTGACAGGGTGACAGCAGAGACACGGAGTGACAGCGTGGAGGATCAGGGTAGCAGTAGGGTGACAGTAAGGTGACAGCAGAGTGACAATAGAATGACAACAGGGTGACAAGGTGCCAGCAGGGTGACAGTAGGGTAGCAGCAGGGTGATGGTAGGGTGCCAAGGTGACAATAGGGTGACAATGGGGTGGCAGCAGGGTGGCAACAGGGTGACAATAGGGTGACAGAGTACCAGAAGGGTGACAGTAGGGCGACAGTGGGGGGACAGGGTGGCAGTGGGGTGACAATAGGGAGACAAAGTGGCAGTGGGGTGACAGCAGGGTGACAAGGTGTCTGTAGGGTGACAGTGGGGTGACAGCAGGGTGGCATCAGGGTGACGATAGGATGACAATAGCGTGGCAGCAGGGTGACAGGGGGGCAGTAGGGGGACAGCAGAGACAAGGGG
>NW_010308007.1:0-274 GCF_000700745.2 Antrostomus carolinensis | reverse complement strand
GGTTGGCAGCAGGGTAACAAGGTGGCAGCAGGGTGACAGGGTGGCAGTAGGGTGACAGCAGGGTGACAAGGTGGCAGCAGGGTGACAGGGTGACACTAGGGTGGCAGCAGGGTGACAGGGTGGCAGTAGGGTGACAGCAGAGTGACAAGGTGACAGCAGGGTGGCAGTTGTGTGGCAGCAGGGTGACAAGGTGACAGCAGGGTGACAAGGTGACAGCGGGGTGGCAGCGGGGTGGCAGTGTCACCTCTCTTGATCCAGACGTGGCGGCGGAAGC
>NW_010308006.1:0-19234 GCF_000700745.2 Antrostomus carolinensis | reverse complement strand
TGATTCTGTGATTCTGTGATTCTGTGTGATCCCAGCAGGTCCCGCGGTGCCTCGGCCTCTCGAGGACCCCACTGCACCCCAAGGACCCGCTTATCCCCAGGGACCCCGTGAGGTGTCAGGGTGTCGCGAGGCCAGGAACGTGGGGTGCAGTGAGGCGCTCGCGCTGCAGAGCCAGGGTTACCATGTGATGCTCGTGGTTGCTATGGAAACGGTGGTTTCTCACAAAAAGAGGCAGAAATAGTCTCTGAGCCTCCCCAGAGCGCGGGTCGTGCTGCCAGGCTGTGGGCACCCTGAAAGCCGGGGAGGCTGATGCTGCTGCCCCATCCCTGCCCCTGTGGCTGTACCGCAGGCGGGGCCGGAGGAGGGGGAGAGGCCGGCGAGCGGCTCCCGCACAGCCCTTCTCTGCAGTTACAGTCAGGACGCCACGTTTATTTTTGGTTAAGCAAGGACCTACTTTTTCCTGTGGCTCCCTAATAATGTACAAAACCGTAGGAAGCGAGTCAAGCCGAATCCCGTGCCTGTGGCTCGCAGCCTCTGGTACTTTGCATAATCAGGGCTTGTCATTCCCCATCAGCTTCAGCTCAGAAAGCCAAGAGGCAAAGCCATGTAAAGTGGCAACGGGCTTAGAAGAAGCCTCCGAGAACAAATCTGTCCATCACTGACGGGTGATTATTTTAATACTGGATCCTTGATAAAAGCCTGCACGCCGGTCTAGCTGGCTGAGCTGAAGCACCTCTCACCAGAATCAGCTTCAGCCTCAACAGCACTAACCCCACATCAGTTTAATGTCACCACTTGCTTGCTGACAGCACTAAACGCTCCCTGCCCAGCAAAGGTTAATGAAGTTAGCGACAGAAGAAGCAGAGATGCTCCTGGTTATCCTCGTTGTCCCCGTGGGAGGGCTGAACCCCGACACATCCAGTGTTCACCAGCCAGAGCCACCTCACCCAGTGCCACCCAGTGAGGATTTATAGGAGCCCAGGTTGCCCCAAGGTAGCCAAGCAGCACTGGCCAGGAACCCTCCCTACTAGTAATGATTGATGGACTCTGTTCCCTTCAGCTCCAGCTCCCCTGCTATAGCAGAGCTTTTTGTAATCAATGAAACGATTGAGAAACAAGACACTGGGAATGCAAATAGTTGGTATCCAAGTCCTCTAGTTAGCACGGTGCAGCTAAACCCCTGGCCTAATTTAATTGCACATCCAAGTTCCACATCCTCTAAAGGGTATCAGCAGATTTCGTTAAACTTCTTTGTATTATCACATAATCTGTCAGTTAGCTTTGTGTGCAACAGCAAACAACAAGGAGCTTTATCTTAACATAAAACATTTACATCCCTCCTACAGCCTTTTCTTTTTCTTTGCCCATCTGTGATTTAAAAAAGAAAAAACACAACCCTCTTCTGTTTGCATTTTTGTTCCTCTAATAAGCAGGAGCATCTTCCATGCAGAGGGCTTCACATGGAGCAGAGGCACGCTGGACTTTTATGTCAGACCTGCCTTTTATTTGGGAGCATTTCAGCAAGCCACTCGGATAATTCATGGTTCATTTTCCCCTCTGGAAGAAAACCACAACACTATTCTCTCCTTTAACAACAGAAGCTATGAGAAATGGATCATCAATGCCCATTGTAGAGCTCCAGCTCTGCCTGTGAAAGGGTCTCCAGAAATGCAAACTATTCTATTTTTGTCAGTGGGAAATTAAACTGCCCTTGCAGAATGGCTGGAGTCAGGCAGGCTCCAGGCTGGACAGTGACTGCTCCTTTTGGAGATCAGCTCTGACTCCAGGATTTGGAAAGGTTTCTCTCTCCCTCTGCATAGTCTGAGGTCTCCTGTTCCTACACTATTTATTAGGTATTCCCTGCTGTACTGAGAAGAAACAGAAAAGCATTAAAACAAGTTAATGTGTTTCATACAGTATCAGTTTTCAAAGGGGTGATTTGTACGTTTTCCTTCAGTCATGGCCATCAGCCTTCCTTTCTGGCTAGAGAGGAAAAAAGGCTGAAAAATGCTTTTTGTATATTCTGCAAAACAAACAGAAAACCACCAAACACCTCTGGGCTTTGGTAGGAGCAGGAAAATACCTTTGCACCATGTGCACCCAGATCCAAAGCTTCTAAAAGGTGCAGACTTCTCCAAAACAGCAGACTGAAGAGACCCCACAGTGACACCACCTACCAGAAGCAAAGAGGTCAAGACCTGGTGGTACAGGATCTCTAGAAACAGGAAAGCATCCCTTGGGTAACACCAAATTCTATGATCCACATTGACTGGCAGATGATATGGAACAGCCCCAGGATGCTCTCAGCACAAACAGCAACAGAGCTCACTCTGAAATCCTAACAGAGTTGGGTAATTTGAAGAAGCCTGAAAGAGTCTGCATTGCAGAAAGGGACTGGGAAACTCCTGAAGAATGTCATAAATATGAATTAGCAAAGATAACTGGAGATGGCACCGAGAACACAGCTCCTTCCTGCTTTGCAATGTCATCTCTTGCCCGGTTTCGGAGCTGTGTGTTGCAAGGCAGCTCCTCATGTTCCCTCTGTCTTCGGGCACCATCCCCACATGCAGGGGATCCCCTGTGACCCCCATTCCGTGCCGGAGGGACCAGCCCCTGGCAGCAGGTGCAGCACCGCAGAGCGCGGGGGCCACAGCCGGTGCCTCTTCACCTCAACCCAGCATGTGGAAATCACAGTAAAAAAGTCTGGGAATTAAAGAGAGAAAATAACAGGTCTCCACACTCTGCATGGCTCCGTCCCTGCCAGGCTTTTGTGAACTACAGTCGTGTGCTTGAAAATTAGATGGATTAATTATTGCTACAATTAGTAGTACTGCGAAGCATCTCTGGTGGCAGGAAATAATATTGTCATAAACTTGTGTAATCGCTCAGTATTTTCAAATGAGCAGTTAGATCTCCAGTTATCATCTTGATGCTTTCACCAGTGACGGAGTAGGGAGAAAAACACAAAACTGATTAATTATTTTTCATTTTAAGTCAAGTTAAACTCTGTCTCTCTCTGCCACGTGCCATCACGGAAGCCAACACTCTGTACAGCTCAAAGCATGGAAGTGGAAGATGCCAGCGTCCCATGATGCACGGTTGTGTCTGAGAGAGGTGAAGTTCAACCCAGTCCTGACCACAGGAACACAAGTGCCACTCGTGAGCGTCGCTGCATCATCCCAGCTCCTGCCTCTCCCTCCCACAAACCCGGCGTGGCCACAAGAGGAGCCAGGGCAGTGAAGACACGTGGTGCCAACTCTGCAGAGACCCGGCCACGGAGCCTGCTCAGCCATCCGGGGTGCCAGACACTGCGTGCACACCAACAGTTCAACTCGTTTTTTTTGCACAATGGGAGGGAAAAATCCTGCTAATCATTCCAGTTTCCCACTTGCTCACCAAGAGCACGTGGGCATGTCCACAGACCCCAGAAGGTTTCAAGGTATGGGTGTGAGGGGCAGCTCCTCTACACTGCGATCTGGATCTCAAATGCTAGGGCTCAGGCTGGTCGTGCTGTACCCACACTGTGCCAGCCTGGACACCTTGACATGCACAGAGACCACTCAACCTTCTGCCTCTCTTACTAACAGTGCCAGCTCACGTGTGCTTATTATATTCCAAATAATTGAGGAGCTTGCACAGCACCCCACACAACTGGGGGTTTAACCCATTAATTTACGGTTTCAAAAAGCAGTGGGTGTTCAAATCTGTCCTGTTCCTGGGGTTTCTGACGAGCCACTCAGTGCTGCAGATCCAGGGCTCAGGTTTTCCCATTTTCTTTATGTAATTTTGAAACCAGCGCGTGCCTCATATTTGCAGCTAGCTGCTGGGTGTCATGTCTGTAGCTGTATCCTTCAAGACAGCTTTAAATACCAGTATCTCACTTTGCCACCAAGACCACCCACTGTTTTTAAGCAGCTGGACCAAATTTAGGAGCAGTTTTAAGTTCACAGTGCAGTTCCCCCATGTCTCCTAGCACTGATACTGCTTTTTGAAAGCCACATGTGCAGCTCCATCACACCCAGCTCATGGGCAGGCAGGGCCTTGTTCAGACACCCCATGTGGTATGCACACAAGTTACATATATGTGATCTATAAGTAAGTAGATCAAAGGGGTGACACCTCTAGGGCCTCAAGTGCAGAGGCTGATATACTGAAAAGGTTTATTTATACTCTTCTACCTGGAGGATTTGTTTTACCAATAAATATGCATTGGCAAGAAGCAGGTCCAAGCTTAACTATATCTTCCACCCCATTTCCCCTTTAACAAGGCAAAATAAATCTATTTCTGCTTTGGAATTAAGAGGAGGAATATTCTTCTCCCCCGTCACTTTCCAAATGAAGCTCCTGAAAGCCCTTTTTGAAGCTTCCCAGTTGCATTTCCAGACCTGTTCCCTCCCCGTGCTCTGGAGAAATGGATTAAACGAGCCCTTTGAAGTGCTGCTGCCTGTGAGCCGCTCTGGGGTGAGCTCAGCTCTGGTTTTGTCACATCCTGGAAGGAGGGCAGCAATGGCACTCGCCTTCCCAGCTCCCTCTCACCCTGCAGATGCTGAGAGGTGTCAGGGCTGGAGCCAACAGGCACCCCAGGGGTACAGGGCTCCCCACGACAGCCCTCACCGACCACCACACACCTGCCTGCAGCCACCACCTCCCTCTGAGAGCAACACCCAGCTCAAGATCAAGCCCCCCACCATCAGAATCAGCCCCCATCCTCCTGCCACATCCCCCACCCAGCACACAGGCAGCACCCCACAAGCTGCTCCATCCACCTGGGACCCCACAGCAGCTGCCGGCCAGTGACCACCTGTGGGACAGCCTGGGAGGACCAGCCCAACCTTAGGCACAGGCCAACAGACCCTTGACTTGGCATCACCAGATTGTAAAAACTCCCAGGACCAAACCTCACACATAGGGGCCAAACACTGTCACTGGGCGAGCGCTGGCCACACGCACGACTCCCCCACATGGAGAGTCCGACACCACCACAGGCAAGGCCACCAGCGTCCCCTGCCAGCACATTAAAGGCCTAAAAGCTGTCAAGCATTGCACAACAGGCAAGTTTTAATATTGCGAATATTCATCTCCAGCCATTTCTAGTTGATGGAACAAAGCAAACTGTTGAGAAAAATGGGAACATTAGAGTAAAAACAACAACAAATTAAATTCTAATGCAATTAGAGAGCAATTAAGGATCTGTCCTCTGGGAGCATTTTGGAACTCTGGGTCTTTCTCAAAATCTGATCTCTCTGCAACTTTATATCTTTCTAATTATTAAATGAAGACACGAACAGCATGGCTTGCCCCCTGGTCCCCTAAATGCCATCTCCTGCTCTGCAGGAGCAGAAGGTGGTGGCAGGTAGAAGCGTTCACACCTCAAGCTGAGGAGGAACACAGCTGTCAGCAGAAGGAGGGGGAAAGGCAGGAGAACAGACATCACCGCCTGTGTCTGCTGCAAGGTGACCAGAAACAAAGACCCAAATGCTCTTGTGCAAGAGCCAGGCTGAGCAGCCACTAGCAGACAGCAGAGCATGAGAGACCATAGAAAACCCTTTGTGTTCCTATACACAGCTCCAAAATAAGCCACAGCCCAGAAAAATATGTACTTAATTCCCCTTGACTTTTTAAACTCAGCGACATACATGCCCAGAAGATAAGCACCCACTTAACCAAACTGCTCAAGTACGATGCAGGAAGGAGCAGGATGCCCTTTGGGGATGGGTCTCTGCTGCATCCTGGCCAGGGCACAAGGAGCCTCCAGCAGCCCGTGGTGACACGGGTGCCCAGGACCTGCACTTGTCTCTCCATCACCCCAGGACGTCTGGAAAGGAGCGTTTGGCACGTCCTTCCCTGGAGGACAAGGGACATTGAGTGTGGTGCCAGCAAAGTGCCCAAGAAATCACAGGAAAACTGAAACAAAGGGTCAAAGATGCACCATCCCATTAAGCCAGTGTCTCTCCAGTCTCACCCACAAGCTGCCTGAAGGTCACAGCTGCAAAACTGACAGAGCAAAGCCTGGTTCTGTTAAACCTTCCTTCAGTGGAAGCAAACCCTGAGAACGCTCTCTGCAGAGGAGAAGATGGCACGGTGGAGGAAAAGCCTTTCCCCTCAGCTCCTGACGCTGCTGCTATTCCTGGGGCATCCCCCTCTGCACTACCCAAGTCCTGCACTTTCCAACAAGAGGTGTTTTTCACACTTTATAAGAAATAATAAAGCTTCCATATGTCCCACTACCTGCTCAGCAGCAGTCAAGGAGACGACTCCCTCTGCATTCATGGGACATGTGCAATGGATGGAGGTGGCAGCCTTGACCTCCATCCATTTCTGTACCCAAATCCACCCTTGGGAACACCAGCGGCCCCATTTTGGCCTAGAAATTGTCCCAGTTCTGATCTCTCAAACCAGTTCTGGTCTCAAATCACACCTCTTCCTTGGGAGCTTAACCCAGATAAAGTGAGACACCCAGATCTGACAGCACCCGGGCCACCCAGTGCGAGGACCAGCCCAGGAGCCCCAGCCATACCAGACCTTGCAGTGATTTCCAAGGGGCTTCTGGGACCACTCCCGGCTCTGAAGAACACCTTACCATGAAAAAGGGTCTAATTAGAGACGCATGAGTCTGAAAAAGATGCCGACTTTTGGTCAAAAGTTGCTCCTCACAAAGGAATAATTCTCAAAAAATCACCACTGTTATTATCTGTGTTTGATGGCTGACGTAGGGGAGAAGGGAACTCCCGAGTAAATCTCTGGGCATGAAGAAGGGGAGTTTGGTGGTGCAGAGCCACAGATGGAGCCATAAAGCCCTGAAAGAGAGAAAGCCCACTGGGAAGAAGGTGCTAAGTCAGCAAGGATCAACTGGCTGCACCAATTCCTTTGCAAACCGGAAACAGAAAATAAACCAGATCGAGACAAGCATCAGCAAAACATCTCCCTACACTGACGACACCTTTTCAAGAAGAGTAGCCAGCAACGCTGTGGATAGCTGGGGAGGCCTCTCAGGGGTGTCCTACCTGCTCTACAGCACACCTGGGAAAGCAGAAAGGCAGCTGCACCTCTGCTGGGATTTCAGCACAGGAGAGGGCAGAGATGGGCAGAAGAGCCGGAGGGAGGACAGCTGGATGCAGGAGGAAAGTTAATACAGCACACCTCAGAGGCAAGAGAAGGGACCTCTGAAACATGCACCCCCATTAACAAGGGTTAATGATCTGGAGTGACTCAGAAGTGTCTAAGAATGATCAGATAAAATCAATTGGCCGGGAAGGGTGAAAATCAATCCCAATTTTGGAACAGTCCCACCCTAGGATGTGGCCCAGCATCCTCCCCAGTGAAAGGGATGCAGGAGGTGCCGGAGCAGGTGTGGGGGCTCTGGGATTAGGGGGTTGATAATTGACAGGTCTGCTCTGCTCTGGGACTAATAAAGGATTCCTGCCCTCCTGTTGCTGTTAAAATTGGGGTGAAAGACCCATTTTTCCACTCTAGGAAGCTCCTGTGCTGCCCCTCCCTCCTGTCCCTTCCTACAGTAGATGAGTCACTGTCTAGCAACCTTTATCAAAATACCTCTTACAAAATTGTTTATCAAGTCCCTGCCACTGCCCCCCCCCAGCCCAGCATAGCGCAAGGAGAAGTGGCAGGAGATGCTCCAGGACACTGTCCCTTTCCTGTGGAATGACAAGAACCCCGAAGCTGAAACCCCTCTGCCCAGCATCCCCCGCTGCTCCGGGCTCACCCCTGACATTTCAGAGTTGGTTGGTTGTGTTTTGCAGATGGATCACACGTGCTGATGTGAGATCCGACAGCACAATCATGCTGAAAATCCAAACTGGCGATTTTGAACTGTCTCCTCAAGGCTTTGAGAACCTTGTTCTTCAACCAATACTACACCCAAAGGTCACTTCAACATCAGAGCAGGGCAAAAGGAGCATGTGGCTGCCCAAAGGGCAGCAATCGGAGCATGTTTAACACCAGGGACTGAGGGGACACTGCCCAGGTCTGGTATCACTGATCACCAGTAATTCAGACAGCTCAAGGGTCAGTCACCTGAGATCTTTCCCCAGCCAGAACAGCAGCCACCTCGCTCACGCTGCGTAAGGGACGGGTTCTGCTGGGGCTCTCAGCCCCACGGAGACACACAGACCCATCTCCTTTGCCAGTGACAAGCAGCCATACAGGCTGGCAGCTGCTTTCCCAGGGGGCTGCAGTGAATGGGGTCAGGAGTGTCCCCAGGGACACAACCCCAGCCCCTGCACTCAGCTGCCTCCCTGGAAACGTGCTCGCCCTCTCTAAGTGGTGCTGACTTGGGACGTTCTCCAAACTTCTCAAACAACATAGAGAACAGCCTTGTTTTCCTGCATCTGCAGAGATCCACGTTCACATCCCACAGCCCTCGGAGCTTCCCTTCCCACGCTGGACTGTGGGGACACCTGCACAGAGTCCATTCAGTAATAACACCCCGAGTTTCCACTGACCACCCGGCACAGGGGACACCCGCACTGAGAGGCCTGCCCGGCAGTGGCCAGCGGCTCACGGGTGGATGCAGCATTCCCCAAAAACTCCACCAGGAACACATTCCAACGCCTGGCATGGGGCTGGACCACTCACACAGCATACACTGGTCACCTCTGACCTCCCACCGTGGGTCTGGAGGTGGCTCAGCCGGCACAGGCACCAGCACCCTGCAGACCCCCGAGCACCGGCCGTCCCTCCACACTAGCGCCCGCGGTACCAAAACCACCCCAGCAGCCTCGCCACACCTGGCAACCGATCCCAGGGAGCAGAAGAGATCACCTCCCACAAACACCGTTACCAAACAGCTCTGATTTCCCAGTAAACTTTCCTCCAACTCTAATCAACAGATTCAAGCAACAAGCAATGCACGAGCCGGCGGGGACGGGTCGGTACCTTTGTGCTGCTGCCGGGGGGACGTGCCGAGGGCAGCGGAGCTGCTCCAGAGATGCTGCTCCAGCGATGCTGCCAGGGAAGGCTCCCGCTGGAGCGGCCAGCACGGCTCTTCTCCGACCAGCTCCTCCAGCAGCCCAGGCCAACTGTGCTGGGAAGGCGCTGGGTGATTCTCCGCTGCGCTCCAGCTCCACCCCGGCAGCAGCGATTGGCTCCGCCGTGCTCTGCAAGGCTGCGCTGGTCCCAGCAGCCGCCCTCCGCATCCAGCTCCCACTACAGCCAGAGCTTCCCCAGGACCAATTCCCACCACCTCGACAGCCCCTGGGCTTGGGCAGAGCTGCCCGACACAGCCTGGACCCCAGCACCCGAGAGGGATTTTCCTCACTGTGAAAACATAAGGATGTGCAAATCTGATTGCAGGGCAGAGGCTGTGAAGGGTATCACAGGCTCCAGGGGGAACCTATTTTCATCCAGATTCATACTTTTGCAGATGACATACTTATTTTAATACCCTGGATTTACGGAGCGAGCACGGCTCGCTCTGCAGGCGCCCACAGCACCGAGGGGAAGCGGGAGGCAAGACCCCACCCGGGGAGGACAGGCAGGAACAGCTTTGTCAAAGCAGTGGCCAGAGGAGAGCTGATTCCAAAGGGAATGGGATGGGTTCATCTTCAGCCAAAAGGGCAGGACCAACAGGATGCAGAAACCAATGAACAAGTGTCTGAGGCCATGGGCAGAGCAGAGGAGGGCAAGGGGCAAACAGTGGAAGGAGAAATCAGGGGGATGCAGATCCCTGCAAACCACGTGCAATGAGAAGACAGTCCCCAATACAGCACCACGCACACACGTGCAGAATCTGTGACACACAGCCAGGCTTGAACCAAACCCACCTCCCCTCTCTGAAACCCAGTGACAGCTGAATGCAGGAAGAGTGCAGCTTGCTTCTTTTTTGTGCACAATATCGTCCAGGCAAAGCCACTTCAGAGTTCAGACTGAAAGTCCTGAAAACCAGGGTGTAGACAAGCACAATCCCATACACCTTCCCTCTGCCAATGCAAAACTTGAGAGGCAACGTCAGCTCGCCACCCTCCTTTCTACTTATAACAAAGCAAGGAGGGCGAGGACCAGCTGGGTACCACCCAGGGTTCCTGTTCCAGCTCTGCTGAACTGGCAGGCACCTCATTTGCCAGCACATGAGCAGGTTGGGTAAGAAACAGGGACATGGTGGAACAGAGAGAGTCTGTGCTCCAAGCCTTGCAAGATGACATCTCCAGCCTGCGATGCATATGCAAACAAGGAGAAAGGCAGTTAATCTGGCTCTGTTCCCCATCCCTCTCTTGCCATAAGGTCTCTTAGCAGGCACGAGGGTGCTGGGTCTCTGCAGGGGAGGGGAGATGCCTCAAAGCTCTTTGCAGCTCAAGGCAATAAGGGGTTGCACCCTGGAGGGACTGGGGATACTCTTCTTGTGTGCTGAGACCTGGAAAGGCTCCTTTATGCCTTCACTTCCAAAGCCAGCTAAATCCAAGTAGCTTCATTCCCCTCTGAACATCTGGCTAATCAAAGCAATAACAGGCCTCCCCCTTTTCTCACAAAAGAACTCTGCTGTCCAGGTACCATGTGGGGACCAAGGACCTTTCCTCTCCCCAGGGCTGCAAAGCCCCAAACGCTCCCCGAGGTCTCTCGAGAGCCTGGCAGTGTCCCCACAGCCAGCACAGCATCACGGCGGGGGGGCCACCCAAGGCTGCCCAGACAAAAAACACCTCCGAGCAGAACTCTTTGCAGAAAATAACAGCAAGAATGAGTAATTCATCGCTGCCCTCGTTTGTGCCAAACAAACAGGCTGCCCCGTGGCTCTGCCCAAGAGACTTGGGCAGCCTTGGCTTTGAACAAAGCGCAGCACTGGAAAATTCAGTTTTTGCTCCATCCCAGCACCCTGCCAGGGCTCAGGAATGTGTTTACTGGCCCTGAGCTGGGGTAACTTTGGAACAACCTGAAACGCAGCAAAACATGGCGTGTAAAGCAGCAGCTGTGATTGATTAATCACAGTAGTGAAACTGAAGGGTTTGATCATTTTCAAAAGCTCTTTAACATCTTATTCTCCAAAGAAGGGGAGGTTACCACAGCCAGGGAACAAAGCAGAGCACAAACCAGGGCATTTCCTCCCGGGAGAGGCTCTGGATGGGCTGTGCTGCCTCGGCTGGTGACTGGGAAACAGGAGATCAAGACAGACAAGGGAGGTGACGGCACTGCTGCCAGCTGGGATGGACACGGTCTGACTGACATCTGGGACCAGGTTCTCCAGATGTTCTTGTGCCACCTGTGCCAGGATGCCGCTCACCAGCGCACACAGCCCAATCCTGCACAGGCTGCGAGCCCTTGGTGTCGGTGGACACTGGGAGAGCTCTTTGCTCTCATAACCCAACACCGCACATCCTTGCTCCTCCTCCGCTCCCAGGACTGGAGCACACACAGCCCCTGCTGAAAATCCCAACCTACAGAGGGCATCAGTCACTCTCCGCCTCGAGAGGGAGACACAAACCTTCCTTCACTGCAGGTAGATGCTGACAGCCCTGCAGCTGAGGGAATAACAATTTCTCATCCAGCCTCCTTGCCCAGAGGAAGCTTACTCTTCCTGTCACACACATTACATCTGAAATATTTCTGATTCCTTCTATTTTTATGGAAACACTACATTTTTCCCTACCAGAAAGAGAAAAAAAATCCATTTCTCTCTAATTTGACTCTGGTGGGCAGTCACAGTGATTAATTTGCCTCTTCCACCAGCCCTGCTTCCTCCCAAAGGCTGAGCTAAGCGCTGTCCATAGCAAGCACATCGTACACTAACCATCACCCCACAGGGCTCTTCAGCAAAACACCAATTAAATACAGAACTGTTAACTGGTCAGCAATTAATTGGCATAAACATCAGGGTGCAGAGGGAGCCAAGTCCCTGCAGCAGTGCTAACGAAGAGCCCTTGTGCAGCCTCCGGCACTGGGACAGCCAACAGACCAACACACCCACCGAACCGGGGCCCCGCGGTGCACGGACAAAGCAAGGAAAATTAAACACACCCACCCTGATACCCTGAGGCTTTGGGCTTGATCCTTGCATTGTGCTGGCAACAGGAACGCCTCTTCCCAGGTGGATTCCTCTCCACATCAGTGCACTCCAGAGACAAGAACCAGTCACTCAACTCCTGAATGTTCTCACTTGCTTAGGTCAGTCAAACATGGCCATGCTGGTCCAGCCTAAAACATCCTTAGCGAACATGTGGTATTTGCATGGCATTTCATGCTTCCAGACTGGTGTAATTACCTCGAGTCTTGCAGCAATCCCTGCAGTGCTGAACCAGGCTAAAGAGAGGGACAACACAAATGCAAAAGCCCCGCACTACTGCTGGGTTTGTGACCTGCCTGAAACAGAAACCAGACTCCCCCGATGAAACCCCAGGTCTGACTGCTACTGACCTACTGGACATCCAGTTCCTGGGGCAGCACATAGCTGGGGGAATAATTATTAAAAAAATCTTCAGAACTACACAAGATTTTTGTCACAGCTGTAAGCACAGCTCCATGTCACTTTGCTGCCCAGGAGAACGCTCCGTTGCTCTGGTTCCCTGCGCTAAGGCCACACGTGAGCACTACGGTGAGTGTGGCAGGATGTGGTCAGAGGCTCGATGAGAACCAGGCGCTGCAGGACTATTGATCTGCCCTTGGGTGTCAAAGCTCAGTTTACCCCCCTCTCCCCAAGGGAGGAAAAGGAAAAAAAACAACAAACCACTCTGTCTTCAAAGCCATTTTCTTAATTAGCAATCACTGCACAGGTCAAGGGCCACAGCAAAGGCACGGGGTGGAAGGGAAATGATAGAATCATAGAATCACTGTTAAATAGGCAAAGTAAAATCAGAACTTGTGTTTTTCACAAGGCACAGGCAGGCCTGGTTCCTGGATGCATTCACAGCTCGGTGTCTGCACACCAGAGCATGTCAAAGGACACTGCAAAAGCTGCCCAGGCACATCCCAACCAGGACCAGCTACTTGTAGGTCACCTTGTCAGACACAGGGGGATTTGCTGGAAGTACCTGCATTTTGCACTGTAAAAATCTATTTTCTGTCTCATTCCAGTAGAACAACTGACACATGATGAATGCCACACAGTCCAGGAGACAGTAAAGGGCATCGTTCCAGGCCTTCCCCCGAAATGCCACTAACGGGACATCAGCCTGTGGATTCAGAGTGAGTTCAGGAGAAAGGATAGAGGATGCTCTACTGTGCAATGCAGCAACATCTGGTGCTCCTCTCAACATTTGCCATTTCCCTTCCCTCCCCTGGGCTATACTGTGCTATCCACCTTCCATTTTCTGAGCTGGCAGGCACAGGGGACTGAAGAGGAGAGGAAGCTGTAGGCAAAGGCACAGCCACCCGTGTCATTTATGAGACATCCTTGCAGCAAACTCTACCTGAACTGGGACCTCATTTCCAACAAGCCGTGGGACAAAGCTGCTGGCACTGTCCCCTCTCCACTGTGCCACTGGCTCCAGCTCTGCTGCCGCTCCTCTCCCAAACCCAGTTCCCATTTCTGATTAGAGCAGAGATTGCAGGTTGATGCGGAGCATAAAGCAGCACCAGCTCAGGGACCCACAGCTGCTCAGCGTGTCTGGAGAGAGGAGACACGGGCTTGAGCAAAGCTTCACATCCCAGTTCACGAACCCTGCAGCCACACACGTGGGATGAGGCCATTCTTTTAGCAAGGCCAAGGCACAAAGCTAAAGCAGGACAAAACATTACCCTAATTGTGCTGCCCCTGCACAATCCACCTCCTGCAGCAGCAGAGGATCTGCCCTGGCAGAAAACACTATCCGGCACAACAGCAGGAGGCTGGGACCGCAGGACCAGCATGCTGAGGCTCTCCAGACAAACCTCTGCAGTTCCCATCAGGACGGGCAGCACCTTGACCAGATGCTTTTCGCTTGCCCCACGCGTGGCTCCTCCTGTGCTGCCTCAGCCCCATCTTTGCCCTGGCAGAGCAGTGCAGCCACAGCCCACGGTCTCACCTGGCTGCCTCGGGCACAGCGAGGAGCCCACCCTCCCAGCAGCAGCGAGCATCCCTCCTCAGACCCAGGCAGTCCCTGTTCCTCTGGGATAGCAACAACTCAGATTCTCTTCCGAGGCTTGACGCCCTTTAGACTTCTCCTTTCCCAACATTCAGCAGTGAAATTAGAGCAGGCAGCAGCAGGATTTTTGCAAAGCAAAGTTTGCTGAGCGTGTTTAAAGCACTACATGCTTCTTCATTGAGGTCTGCGGGCCCTTCTGCCAGCTCGTGCCGTTTGAAACAGCCTGAACTCACGGCTGACCCTGGCTCCATCACACTGTTAAACATGCCTGTGGGATGTCCCCAGATAGGTGACTTTGATTTCATTAGCTCATCCTCAACTGCAGCTTTTAATCCTCGGGATCACAAAAGGCTGAACCGTAGCCACCTTCCAGGATCTCAGACTCTGGCAGAGCATCTTTAGCTCTGTGCATAAAAATTGCAGCACCCAGGGAGCTTAAACAAAGAGCCCCAGGCAGTCCCAGCCTGAAACACTGGGAACAATGCCATCGTTCACAGGCAGGGGAAGATGTTTGGAAACGCAATTTCCGAGGTCACCTTTTATCATCCAGGCAAACCAGAGGCACAGCACAGAGCCTGAGTGCTGCTTTTGGCAGCCAAAGCCAGCACTGGGGACTCCCTGCAATTACCAAGCGATGGTCACCACATTTCCAACAGGTCCTCTCCCACCTTCTTGGTGCACATCCCAGCAGCTACACCCCAGGCCAGGCAGAGGGGAGCCAGCTGCCCACCAGGGACTCTCTGCAAGGGATTTCAGTCCTGTCCCTGAGGACAGCAAGGCTTGGTCCACTAATCTCAGAGGCTAAAATAATTTTACGCTTCCTTCTGAGAAATCCTCACAGCAAAGCCTGAAAGATGCAGCGAACCCAGACAGAAGCATATTTCCCCTGTGGTTACCCCGATGCCTGCCTGCCTGCCAGCACAGACGTGCAATTTGTGCCTCGCTAGGCAAAACCCAGTGAAGTGTTTAACTTGACAACAGGAGCGTTTCTCTGAATGCCGCCACCTCAGCCGACCCCAGCACAACATCACAGGCTCCCCACACCTCAACACTCCACCTCCCTACAACTCTTACCTCTACATCAGTTCTGCAGGCTCCTCACGCACTATGTAACATCCAGCAGTCCTTCACAGCACCCTCCTTGTGCTCCTTCAGAAAGTTTGGAGTTTCTCCCACCCTCTCTTACAGGGGACGAGCACAAAAGCTCCCCTTGTGCCAGGAAACGAGTGGGCAGCTGAGGTCTGGCACAGAGGGCACAGCCCAGGCGTGGGCAGACAGCGTGAAGATGGACCCCCTCGAGCGGAAAGCCTGGCAGAAGGATTGGCTCTTGCACAGGGAAAATGTGGACCTTGGCCAAGGCTGAGCTGCATCTCAGAAGCTTGTAAATAACAGCAACAGCCTCGGGCTGTAGCTCACTGACGCCCCAGATTTTCCTCTGGCTTAGAGACATGGGGAGCTCTGCCCACAGAGCCTTCGGTGCAAAACCTGCCATCAGCTCCACGTGCTCTGTGCTGCTGCAAAGGCCCCTTCTGTCACCAGATCAGCACTGGTGTTTTCCCAACCCTGAACAAGGCTCGCCTGCACCTCCATGGCCGTGGCACAGCACACGGTTTGCTCTACCAGCAGCCACAAACCCTGGCTCTGCTGTCCTCCCCAGGCGGGCTCAAGCATTTACCAAGTTTGACTCCTGCACATCAGTCGCTCAGGGTTCCTGCTGCTGCCCAATGCTACTTAAACCAGAGGACCAGGGTACTCCAGCTCCATAGGCAAGAGATGAACACGTACCAGCAAAGAGCCAGCCCAGTCCCGAGGCATAAATATTAACAACAGGCTGTCAGAGACTGTTTGTCACTGATGATTTATCAGAGGGGCCATTCTGATTGGTCTCGATGCCTTTCCTCAGCGACACTGAGGACGAGGCGAGCTGAGTTGATTCGTTACTGTTTCTTGACCAAGACCCCTCCAGTCCTGTGCTCTGTGTTGGCTGCTGGTGGGTCCCAGGGCTGGTTGTGGTCCCCAGGATGGTAACAGCCCACAGGGGATGGCCAAAGTGGTCCCATGTGGCAAGTCCAGAGGGTGGTACCTTGGCCAGAGCAGTTTGCATCTGTCTGCATGTGGCCAGAAAGGGAACTTCCCTCCCAGAAGCAAATTACTTTCTCTGATTTGGGCCCCACAATACATACAGAACCAGGAGTAATTTCCACATCCACCCCAGCCCAATATGCAGGGTCCTGTTTGTCTGCCTTGCTATAAATAGTTTCTAGCACTGCTGAGCAAGGATTAATGACTTTTCTAATTATGCCACCATCAGTTGGTGACAGGGGAATGATACTGTGCAGATGTCTGAGCCCACACACCCTGAGCACGGCTGGATTGCTCCAAGCAGAACACACCCATATGTCATTCTGCAATTCCAAGGAATATCAAGTCCATAACAAGCACAAAGCAAAAAAAATATATATTTCTTAATATTAAATAAGACACATCTGGAAGCCATATCTACTCCAAGTTACTAAAAGGAATCCTGTCAGTTTTGGGTGGCATCTCACAGAGCTGTATTTCCATGTAAACACCATCTGTGATTTGTACCCCCTCAAAGTTCAGCTCCTTCTGAGTGTACATATCAGCTTCCTAATTAACAGTTCATTTTAAATTGGCTTATTTACTGGGCAACTGCTTGCTTTGTCCTACTGAAAAGGAGCATTTTTCACATGCCTGCACTGCCCAGGCCACAGCAAGACTGACCCCAGCACCGCGCGTGTTTCACCAGCTCTTGGCATCCTTCGAAGACCTGAGCTGTAAAACCCCTTGTCCTTTGTCCAAACATTCCTTTTCCACATGACTTGCTAATAGCACACCCAAGAATTTCTGTATAAGGGCTCTTACTTAAAAAAAAAATAGGATTCCTATTCCTTACTTAGAATAGGAAAGCTCATCTTGCAACACCTGATGGCAGTTCCATCCACCTTCTGCATTTAAGATTTCCTGTTTATGACAGCACAAGTGATGCAGTTTCAGAGGGGAATACAGTATTTTGGTGCCAGAATAACTCTCCATTTTCTGAACGGTTGATGGCTACAGCAAAAAAAAAAAAAAAAGAATTTTCTCCTGAGGACATGACAGGTGCATCATTTGCCTGGGAAAATTACTGGAAAACTCCACAGCCAAGGAGCACTTTGTTCAGCAACTGCAGTGCTGGAAGTTTCAACCTGCAGGTCTCCAGTGACGCGGTTCTTTGCAAGAGCAATCGGAAGGGAAGGGATCAGGTGAGTTATTCATCCCAGACGTTTGGAAACAACACAAGTCAGTCCTTGCAGCAGAGATCCTGCCCTTTGTCAGGTCTAATTTACAGCGATAACAATTCTATCAGCTCCACCAGACAATACCTTATGGGCCCCCAGCTCAGGTTAAAGGAACTGCTCTGGTTTTCAGATGTTGGCACTGGGAAGTGGAAATGGTCCCTACGGCCCAGGCACTGGGCTCCCATGGGACATCGCCCTGCCAGCACCCTGTGGGTGACACCACCGGGTCAGAGCAGCCCGGCGCAGTGTGGGCACAACCACTTGTCAAAGTGCCCCAGAAACCACTGCTGCTATTTTTAGAGGGTCAACAAATATCTCTAGGACAAAATAATCCACTGGTACAGAACTGCCCTTCAGTCCAGTGCTCCACAAACAGCCGCAGCATGGGTCCAGGAGCTGTACAGATGAAATGCCAGCTGATGAACTCCATCTCCCCTCACCCACCTGCCCATAGTGAAGGAACAGGAGAAAACAACTAACCTTCTGTTTGGTTGCCAAGGTTTCTCATTTTTATGTATAACTATGTATATTTATAGTGCCCCTTGCTATCGAAAATGAGCAAAGGGAACAGCAGATAAGACAGCCCAGCAGAATTGTTTCTCGACAGAATGTTTTTCAGTTTTCCACAAGGCGTCAGCAGCTCTTTAAAGTCTTTTTATTGCATTCTGCATTAGATGCAAAATTGTATTTCAAAGACACTTTAACTTTGAAAAAAAACAAAGCGCAGATTATTCTGTCCCGTGGCACCTGCAAGCAGCAAAGGGATGACCCACACTGGAGAGAAACTTCTGGCAGAGGGAGGGAGCTTCACAGACAAGACTGGGCCACAGTTTTAAAATGCTTTAAAAATAAAAGGTCACAGGGAAATCTCTGCCAGCATTCACTCTAGTGTCACCATACCACAACTCAGGTTCCTAATTTAAATTGTCATTAAGTCCTGCTGCAGGCCCCGTAACTTAACGACTTTTGGTACAATAACCCACGCTCCACCAAGGAGCTGCGGAGCACATTCATATCAGACAGGGGGAGGAGAAACCTGCCTGTGGCTGCAGTGTCCCCCTTTTCCCAAAGAACCTGCTCTCCCTGCTGAGCATCCTGCCCTCTGGCACAGGCCCCTGACACCAGTACCAGGCAGATGTCACCACTCCCCACCCCTCTCACAATCCCTTCTCCTGTGCCACAACCCAGAGACCCTTCACCACGGTGCGACGCTTCCCGAGGACACCTCGACCTCGTCCTGGCCTCTGCGTTATGATGGGGAGATCTGTCATTACTGTGCAATTAGCATTTAAATCCACGTCACAAAAATTAACCAACTTGGATTTCCTGTTAGATGTTAAAAGCAACCAGCAAAGCTTCCATTACTTTCTGTTCCTTCCTAATCACTTTATTAGGCCACAAATTACAAATCAAAAGTCTTCTCATCTCTATTCCTTCCAGCATAGAGACTGTTCTCAATTTCTGAGTTTTCTGGGCATTGACCTTTACCTTTTTCTCTCTTTTTTTTTTTTTTTTTTTTTTAAAATGTGAAAAGCTTTAACATTGGCAAATAATCAGTGAAATGAAAAAAGCAGCAGCCTGTGTGTGCAGCTTGGTTATGCCATAAAGAAGCACCATCCAAATTGGACTGGAATGGGAGCTTATGGCTGCTGCACCTGATACAGCAAAACAGGAGGTGGGGGAAATTCCGAAGCAGTTTCTCACCAGCATCTCGACGCTCTCAGCATTTCCCCACCGTTACCTGGGCAGAGGATGTGCAAAGAGCTGCCTGTAGCCTTTTCACTTAAAAATGCGGTATTTGGGGCAAATGAATCTCGCCAAGATTCTCTCAAGAGCTACAATTAAAAGCAATCATTAAAAAATAACGTGGAAAGGTCCCAAGCTGAGGAGAGAAGGACTTAGAGACCCCAGAGCATGCGGGACACCCCC
>NW_010308005.1:3546-5200 GCF_000700745.2 Antrostomus carolinensis | reverse complement strand
CCTAGCCTGTATCAATAATGAGGATTGTCCAAATCCAGGTGCAGTTCCTCAGTACTGAAGAATTTCTCAGCAGAACGGGTCTAGCGATGGCAACCAGGTTCAGCTGATAGTCCAGTGGTCACCAGACAGGTTCACAGTGCCAAAGAAAATCTGAGATCAAGAGAGGAAGTCAGCAAAGCACGGTCAGGAGCAGCAAGGTGTTAAGGCCAGGCACAGTGTGGCTATGGCACAGTTCAGGCAAAGAACAAGACAAGGGCCTGAGCTCCAATGCAAAAAGTCTGTCCCCATCCTCTCGACACCCACCCTTTAGGTAAGCACTGATAAAATCCCCTCTCAGTCTTTTCTTCTCCAAGCTAAACAGACCCAGGTCTCTCAGCCTTTCTTCATAAGAGAGATGCTCCAGTCCTCTAATCATCTCCACAGACATCCGCTGAACTCTCTCCAGTAGACCCTTGTCTTTCTTGAACTGAGGAGCCCAGAACTGGACGCAGTACTCCAGATGTGACCTCATTCAGGCAAAGTAGAGAGGGAGGAAAGCGTTCCTTGACCTGCTGGCCAAGCTCTTAATGCACCCCAGGATAGCATTGGCCTTCTTGGCCACAAGGGCACATTGCTGGCTTATGGTTAACCTGTGTCCACCAGCACTCCCAGGTTCTTTGCAGAGCTGCTTCCTAGCAGGTCGACCTCCAACCTGTACTGGTACACACTGATAAGTTTTGATAAACTCCACAACCCCAAGTAAGTTTAAATGGGGAGGATGGACACAAGTGGAACAAAAGATGGTTCACAAGATGAAAGCAACAGTGGAGATGGGGAGTGACTGGAACTGGGGAGCTCGAGAGTGTACCAACAGCTGCCTGCACGCTCAGTGAGCCAGGGCCACGTAAATGGCAGAGACCTCCCACAGCTGTGAGCTCTGAAACCATGAGCGACAGGGATTCAAAGAAGCTTGCTGACTCAGGAGGAAGAGCACAAACCAGGGAGATGAAGTAGATGTATGAAGCATATAGTTTATTAGCCTGATGTGTCATACAGGAAGTATTGCTGTTCACGTTAAGGCATTTCCACTTATACATACAAGCAACTCCTGTGAGGGTTGGAATGTGTGTAGCCAGCACAGTTCTAGAGCCTGCTATCACAAGCAGCTACATGCCACTGTGCAATATAGTGACTGAACAAATAAGTTTGGGAATCTTCCATATAAGGTGTTGATACTGGGGAAAAAGGCCTATACTCTGTGCCAAACATTTAATTTTTTTCCCAGCTTTATCAGCTGCTAACATGTATAGTCTCAGAGATACTGAGACTGCAGAGGAAATTTTTCCTCAAGTTTATGAGCATCATCTGTCACTGATAACAGAAATTGTACATATTCACAGAACTACTGTCTGAAGTGACAATGGATCAATCCAGTCACCAATACAAGGTTCTTTAATCCTTATTTGGATTCCTAAATCAAATTATTCTCAAAGAAGTTGAATATTGAACAGTTCAATGTGATTTCAGAATCAGAAACAACTTCTAGGTTCAAGTAGGAGAAGATTTCATTCCAAGGAAAGACTTACTTTACTGATGATGACAACCTTCAGTTACCTTATGCCTGGACATTAAGCAGGACAGAAAGTCCACACACTATGAAATTTCTACTAAGATA
>NW_010308005.1:0-3526 GCF_000700745.2 Antrostomus carolinensis | reverse complement strand
AGCAGGAGTAATATAATAATCAGGTTTTGCCAACTGCTTTTAATGATTCTCCTTTATATGATAATAGAGAAGGATGTGCAATCTGGGAATAGTGACAATCAGTGGAGGTCACTACCTCCAGTATTACAGATAAAACAGCTCAATACTTGGCCCCAAAGTTTGATTGACTAGGCATAAATACAAAAAACATAAAACAGTCAGAAGGATAAAATGGAAGTCATGTTGTAAATTGTGATAATTGCAATCTGTGATTAAAGTTCAGTGTTACAAAGGTCATGAATTTAAAAAAAATAAAAATCAATGTTTATCTTCTATTTGTAGTTGATTTGCAAGTTGATCTTACTTCTGGACACTTCAGTGCAGATATCTTTTTATTCTGAGAGTAAACTAGTACCTTGCTCTCTACAAAGACATGACCTTAAAAAAGTCTGAAAGGATACACTGAGGAGTATAGTGGCCTCAATCTCCACAAACTAAAACATATTCCTAAATATAACATACATATAAAGCTTACCTAGAAAACAAAGGATAAAAGATTACATCTGAAAACAATGATCTATATACCATTGGAATGAGCAAGCTGATACTACCCTCCCATGTTATCTGGCAATATCTGAAGTCAGGAGTGCATTTCAGTTACGATGAAAGATCTTCAAGAATGGAAGAGAGGTAAGACACCCTTCTATCTGGATCTTCCGCTTTTGCCACCAAATTTGCTGTCATTTAACAATCTGTAGTTGACTGTGCCAAATCAATCATGCACTTTTTTCAAAAACACTTCTAACCACAGTTTATGTTTCTGCTTAAATCTTATATAAATATTTAGATGTTTGTCTCTATCATTTCTGTAAAAACTCTTTCCATAAATCAGTAGCATTTAAGTATGTTTCAAAATCAAGAATAATTTTCAATTAATTGACTATATTTACACCTCATAGAAATCAGTATTTTAGTAAGTTTGCCTCCAGATTCACTGCACCCAGTTCTATGACAAAATTCATTCTCTGCCTGTAGACATCATTTCATACTATGTCTCATCATAGCACTAAAAATTATCTATCATATGTCTATATACTAGAGATTAACCTGCTACAATTTTGCATTTTCTCTTTTGACACATTTTGAAGCCTCAAAATTAATTATAGGAATTAATGTCTTCATAACAAAAAACACACAACAAAAAAACCCAAGAACAAAATACTTTTAAAACTCCTTAAATTACAAGGAGTACACAATTTAATTACTTTCATAATTTGTATGGCATTATGAAAATTCATTATATCAATATCTAAAGTAAAGAAATTAATTTAAAAGCCTCAGGTTTTATTTCTTGATTAGTGCTTTAAGAACATTTACATTGAGAATCAGGAGCATGTAATGATGCTAAATATCCTAAAATAAATCCTAAAATACAATGTGTACAGTAAGGCTGTACAATAAGCAATCACACGATAATGACACAGCAAATCTACGTCATAATAGGTCAGTTAAGAACCAGATTTCCCCTACTCCTCCCAAGCTACTAATGGCACAAACATAAGCAGGGCTCTAAATGGTGGCCTTTTTTATTTTTCTCCTAATTTGCTCTTTCCCAACAAGCTGTATGGATTTATCAGGACAAGACAACACACAGGACAGCCAGGCTGCCTTACAGTGATTAGAATAAGCTGTAACAGATGTGCAACACCATCATCATCACCAGATCTGCAGTGGGATGAGACTTTAGAACAACCTTCCCACAAGAGTACAAGGGCAAAACCACAGCTACTTTTAAGACTGAGCTTCATCAGTTTATGGAGATTAGGCTCTAGCTGCCAACAATAGCAGCGGATTGGACTTGATCACATATCTTCCTCAGGATGTCCCATAATTGGATCTTGAAAAATAAATTCAATGAAACTTCTACAGTCTTTTTTTCTTTTTAAGAAAATAACTTTAACATCTCTTAAGAAAAAATATAAATTAGTATGTTTATATATACACAGTACCACTGTTACTATGGCTTAGCAGATGCTTCCATTTAAATTCTGTGAAGAATACATATAATGTTTAAGAAAAGGGAAAGTTAAATATATCTTTAATTTTTCAAATTCCTTTCAAAAAAAGGTCAAAAAAAGACAAAAAGGGCACACTACAGATGTATGGAGAAAAATCATAACCTTGTTCATAAAGCTATGTCTATACTGAAGTGCTTGTCTGTTTCATAATCACTACACACATAAAACCTGGATGTTTTTATAGAAGTGCCCCAGCTTCTATATAGCTAAAACAAAAAAATAAAAAAGATTATTCAGTCTGTCAGCAAACAGTTAATATGGCAAGAAAGATTTTGCATGTATTTTTTGTATCATGCTCATAGGATTTATCTATATCTAGCTAGTCATACCATTCTATCATGTTCTTCAGAAATATATTGGATTATAATAAATTAGACTATAACAGTGCAAATCCCTGTCTGGAATGGTAATGAACACATTTTAAAGTAAACATCTTAATAAACATTTTTAAACCATATTTTGCTGATTTGGATGTTAAGATAATAGTACTTGTCATTTAATTTATTTTTAAGCACATTTCTATGGCAGATATAAGAAAAAACAAAAGCACTTCCTCAGTACATTTAACTCAATGTACCAAGAACTTTCCTTAGCAGAAAAAAAAAAACAGAAAATCATCATGTGAAGCAAAAACAAGCCCACAGAGAATATAACTTGAAAGTAGGTAAAGAAGTTAATAAAAAAGAAGAAATAATTGTCTCTAGCTGTGAAGCTCAAGGTAAAATTTTAAATCCCTCAGACTTGGTCATACCCCTGTGCTATTCATCATTTGTATGTATTTGTTAATGGATTTGGTGAGCTAAGAGCAGCTGAACAGCCAAAGTGTGGATGTATACATACATCCAGCTGTATATCATCTTGTACAACCTGTACCCTCTCACACATCTGCTAATACTAATTTTCCAAATTTGGAAAACTAGCTAAAGCTGGACATGGGCAAGACTGAGTTGGTTTTATTGGCAAAACAGATGAACACTTGGAAATTCTGTCACCCAGATAATGTTCTAAAACATGGAGATTTTGTGCCTTAAGAATTTTTACAGTGCAGTCAATTTATCAGTTTTGTTCAGACACTTCAGGGGACATTTGTTCTCTAATAACCACAAAAGCAAAAAGAACCCCCAAAAAACACACATCACAACCACCTCCAAAAAAGGGAACCTCTTTAACTGCAAGAAGATTGCACTCTGTTCTCTGGAAATCTGAATGCAATACAACTACGTGATTACAGAGCTCTTCCCAACACTAACCTCACACTTGGAAGTGGAATTCTTAATTTTTCTTTCCTGGCATTTAAACTTATATTTAAAATTGATCTCCGGGACCTGATATGTTCTCTTTCATTCCATCATTATCAGGCTCCTACTGCAGGCATTTTCAGGCAATAGGCAAGAATTTTAAAAGGAAGTTAAGACAATGAAATAGTAGCTTTAATTAGTGTTCTTAGACCTTGATTTGCCAAAGGGGGG
>NW_010308004.1:0-13006 GCF_000700745.2 Antrostomus carolinensis | reverse complement strand
CTCTACACCGTCCTTTCAGGTAGTTGTAGAGGACGAGAAGGTCTCCCCTCAGCCCCCTCTTCTCTAGACTAAACAACCCCAGCTCCCTCAGCTGCTCCTCATAAGACTTGTTCTCCAAGACCTTCACCAGCTTCATTGCCCTTCTACAGTAGAGGCAAAAAAGCAAGTAAATCTTGCAGCTCAATCCAGCATGCTTTGTCTTATATCCTACATGACCAAGTAAGTGGTGGTGAAGTCGAGGGAAAAAGCAGTTCCCTGTAAATGCTGTTCTCATTCACACATGATGAAATGGGGCTCGAGGTCCACTTGATTTTGGGCTCATCAGATGAAAATAAGAGCCCCCCAGGAGGAGGGGTGGCTGGCACGAAGCCTCCTGCTGCCTTTGCCAAGAGGGTGGGCAAAAATCTACCAGGCAGCAAAGAGGACTATTGTGATATCTGGAAAAAGACCATAGCAATCAACCAAAGATACGGCTTCCCAATGGCATGGAGGTGACCACTGCCCACACCTGCAGGCACGTCCTCTGTGTTGACTATTGCCAACACTGGTCTTTCAGATGAGTCACTAAGGATGGTACCATGCCTTACTGGTCAGCATGGAGGCCTCCCTCCCTCCCCACCCTAAAACCAGGGCAGTGTGTGTTTACCAGGAATGGGTTTGAGGGACTGGAGCCTTTCCTGGTACTAAATTAACACTGTGGTTCTGTTGACCTAAATACAAAGTCCCAAAGTACAAGGCTTTGGAGTTTGCCAGAGCCTGATGTCTCTTTCTGTGATAGGACTGAAGGTGCCTGGTTCTGAATAGAGTTTGTTTCTGGAGCTGATGGGTGTTGGTGAGGAGTCTCTGATGTCTACTATTGGCTGTGCTCTCCTCCTCAGTGGGGACACAGGCATGGTCCCCTTGTGCCCTGTGGCTGCCTCTGAGACCTGAAAGCTTCTTCAAATTGCCTTAAATTGTGCAGCAGGTTCAGAAGGGATTAAATGGGTGCTGGCAAACAGGCAGACACTTAGGCAGAGACAGAGTGAGCACAAAACCTCCTTGGAGGAAACACAGTTTCCTTGGGAAATCTGGCAAAAAGTTACATCTGGATTGGGAACTCTGAGAATTTTAAATGTCCCACCTCGGTCCGAGCGATGCAGTGACCAGTCCCTTCATGGCATCACTTACTGGGAAAACCTGGATGGAGCCAAGCCATATGAGCCCATTCATTTTCATTTCCAGAAAGGTACCTCCCTTTGGAGCAGGACTTGATGACATGGGCAAACCCACTGGCATTTCATGGCATTCAGAGAGGCTCCCTCTGGTTAAAGGATCCCCATCAAAGGCTGCATCAAGCCAAGCTGTGACCACACTCTGGGAGATGGATGCTCCCTGTGACTTGTTATGAGTCAGTTTGAGTCACCTGTCTCCACTTGCTGCTGCTAATTTACTACCCACAATAATTTTGAGAATTTGGGATCATCAGCTGTTTGTTCAAGTTTTTCCCCTCCTACAAGCCAACATGAAAAATATCCAGACTGGAGGTCCTATGGCAGGAGTGAGTCTTACACTCCCTGCCTCTCCACTCTTTGTGGGGACTATTATAGATGCTGGTGAAGGGAGAACTTGAGACCTTCCTGGTGTTTGTTTTCCCCAGCCCAATTCTGCAGCTTTTCAGACAAACACATTTATGCCTTGCTTCCCCACTGAGTGACATCTTTCAGGACATGTTTTCCAAGGGTCAGAGCAGAGGGCAACCTCCTGGAGAGGAGCTTGATGCTTCCAAGATAAATAATGTGCTCGGAGCAAAACCTCCTGGGTGGGACAAGGGCAACGTGAATCTCTCTCAAGGCTTGGAGGACAGCTCAATGTTTCCAGGAACAACTAGCTTGCGTTTGCACTGACAACCATTAAAATCGTGGGATGAAGTTCAACAAAGTGAAGGTCAGGTTGTCTGTGATGGGAAGATCTCCAGAAATTCCCAGTGATATATTTATGTTTTTAAGCCTTTGTCTGTGACTGTCTCTTTCAGGTCTTTCCCATCCAGCTTAATGTCTCTGTGCAGCCTGGCCTTGGGAGAAAGAAATTAGGGAGAGCAAAAGAGACAATCCTAGACACCTTCAGTTGTCCTGGTTGCTCCATTCTGCTCCCACTACTCTGCTTCATGCTACTACTCATTGGTGAAATGCAGGGGAAAAGGCAAAATAAAGCCAGGGCTCCCATTTGCTCACCTTGGTGGAGGTTATATGTTAAATTCTCATCATTTCTCTCCCTGCTGGTGGATAATGTCTGCTCATGATGACACTAAAGCTGCCTAAGCTCCTAAACAGCAGCATTTTGCTCCAACTCTGTGTGAACATCCTAAGGAAGAGCCCCATCGTGCACCTGGCTCCCTAAGGACTGCTGGAGAGGAGCACTGACATCCAGTTACATCCTTTGGTTACCCTGGAGGATAACGAGAAGTGGCACTGCCAGGTTTAATAACCCCTCATGCCCCACCAGCCGCTTCACAGGACGCAGACCTTGTTAACATGCAAAATAATGTAAAGATGCAGGTGGGGTTCTGGCTGGTTAACCAGGAGATGCTTCAGTGAGAATTATCCAATTAAATCTCCATCTCTCCCTTGCTTTCATGTTGGTTTTTTTTGTTGTTTTTGTCCCCCCCTCCCCTCCCCATCGTAGCAGCATTATCAACCAAACCAACAGACACAAGTCCTAATTGAGTGCTGTCCAGATGAAGCAATCACCATGGGCATGGGGAAACGCCTGCATGTCCCTGCAGCACTGGCCTGGGTCTCCAGGGTACCATTCCAGGGCTGCTGGGAGCAAGGAAAGCTAACCAAAACCTAAATATATACACTGCCACGCACCACATAGCCTCAGGAGGGGCTAAGCTTAAGTGGATTTTTTTATTTTTTTTTTACCTCTTTCTGCTAGCACAGCTGCCTCTTAGCCCATCCTTTCTCCTTGGCCATCACACCATAAACAAGCTCAAGCATGGCACAAGTAGGTGCTGCTGCTCTCCTTAAGTGCAGATGCCAAGCCCTACTCTTACCAGAAAAAGAGTTTATACCTTTCCAGTCCTACCTTGCAGTGAGAGCCGTGGCTGGTGTAGCAGCAGGATCTGGCCTCAGCTCATCCCAGTGAAGACACATCCCTGCAGAGCATTTCCAGTGCAGGAGGAGCTGGTGGGGCTGCACTGCCTGGTTTCTGTGTGACTTCTGCATCACCCCTCGACCTTGAGTATTTCCAATAACTGCTTATCTTGACAACTACTTTTCTCCAAATGTTTCCACTCTATTTTTATTGTCAGCTTTCTTGTGAAATAAAAGAGCAAAGAACAGTTACCAGAACCCCAGATACAAAACCCCCACAGCTTTGGGGTAAGGATTAGGTTTATTTTATCAGATGTACTACCTGTTTGCCAACAAAACACACATTTCAGATGTGAAGCTGAAAAGTTTTAACAAATTGACTCTCTTCCCACCCACCTGCTGTAGTAACTGGTGACATGTCCTGGCAGCTTGGCATGGTGGTGGGATGGCAGGTGCTGCAAGAGGGGGCTCAGTGACGTAAAGCCAGGCTACTGTGCTGTCCACCAGCCAGAGCTCTGGGTGCAGGGGGTGTCCGTCTGTGTCCCCACCCTGGCACATGACAGAGGTGCAGATGCAGCCCACCAATGCATCCACAGAGAAGGCTGCAGGTGAAGCAGAGGTAGCATCCACCAACCTTCTCACCCCTTCTGGTCCCCTGCCAGGAGCTGGGATCACTGCTGAAGACTTTCCCATGGAGGCAAGGCTGGTGGCCACGTGGGAGGGGACTCCTGCAGCCTCCATCTCCCATGTGAATGATCTCCATTCTGTCTGGCCCCCCCATGCCGTGGGGTTTCCTCCTCTCTTGCTCTGGCTGCACATGCCATTACAGCAAATCCCTCTCCACAGGACCTGTGAGAGTGGCTAAAATTGAGCTCAGCACCAAGGGGGCTCCTCTATCATCTCCACTCACCTCCCCTGGCGCTGGCATGGCCGTGCTGCCTGGGTCCTGCTGGGCACCGAGCACGGCTGGTAAAAGCAGCAATAAATGAAATCACATCAGCCTCCCCAGCCAAGGTGATAATTTGTTTCTGTGAGGCCATCTGACAGCCAGAAAGAACCCAGTCAGGGCACCCAGACAGGGAGTTGGGGCCCACAGAGGTGGAGATTGCCATCACAGTGAGGACTCTTCCCTCTGTGTCACCTCCTGAGCCCTCCCGGGGAGGTTTGCACCCCTTCATCCTGCCAGGAGGGCCTGAGTCTTGGTGGATGCCATCAGGTCATGACCAAACAATGCCAAAGCAACCCAGCACTGATGAATCCTGGTCTCCACATTGCCTCTGCCCTGTGTGCTTTTGCTCTGACCCTCGGGTCAGGCTGAGCACCCTGAAATCCTTTTCCATCCCTGGGAAAAGAAAGGTGCTGCAGGCTGAACACCCCAACATCCCACACCCACCAGGCATTGTAGGAAGCAGAGCATCTGCACCCAGTGAGCCCTGGCACAGACCAGTGTTTTAAGCACCGGGTGGTGCTTCCTGCAGCCCTGGACATCTCTCAGTTGCACAGGGGAAAAGGGCGGTGATCAGCAAAAATCCAGTTCCCATCCCAGTTTAGCCCCAGTGTGACTTGTTTATCCCACACAGAAGCCTAAAATGTGCTTTTTTGCCAGTGTGTCATGAGGATGAGCCATGTAGGATGTAAGGAGCAAAGAGCTTACCCAGGCAGATAACACAGCCAGGCTCAGGAGCTGTGTTGAAATAGGATTCTCCTCAATGGCTGGGCAGGAAGGGAAGATGGGGCTTTTGTGGCAGGCAGCTCATTCAGGGTAATTTTGAGCTCATTTGGCCACGAGGGAACCTGAACACCTCTGGGTGCATAGCTTGGGTTCACCTTCTGACAGGAGGACAAGATTAGAGAGGACAAGCCCAACCAAAGGGCTGGGGAAGTGGAAGGGGAGAGAAGGATTCAAAAGCACAGCAGAGGTCTTTGGCTTTTTCCCCACCTGCCCAGATATGGGGTGGGAAGAAGGCTTCTTCCCTTCTTCAGAGAGAGCAGACCTTTGCTTTCTCTGTTGCTGTCTTTGAAATAACCCTTCCAAGGAGAACAAGGACTGAAGGAAGGGCTGTGCCATCTTACAGCAGCTTGCATAACAGCTCAGAGCTATGCTGGGGGGCTGGCAAGCATCACCAAGCCACACTGCTCCCCAGACCTCCTTCCTTCTGGAGACCAACCCACGCCAAGCCCTGGCCAGCAGGCAGAGATCATCCTTGGCAGTCCTGGGGAAGAGCCGAGATGCTCTCCCACTGCCAGACTGGGTATCTCAGTGGCCCTTCTGCCACCCATCCAGCTGGGAAGGTGAAGGGGGGGATGCCAAGGAGCCTGCTGCAGGCTGCAAGCAGACCAGGGTGTTGGCAGGTCCTGTGCCACCAGTCCCTCTCGCTTTGGCACCCCAGACTGTCAGGGGCTGAGGCCACCTGTGGTACACAGGTTTTACCCCGCAAGCTGACTTTGCACAGGAACAGATGACAGGGAACCCTTCGGGGTACAGAAAGATGCCACTTGCCATCCGAGAGCAATTTCTTCCCTGCTTTTAGAACCTAGTGACCCACACCTCCCAGGCACATACACAACCTACCAAATACAAAGGCATATACCTTAAGCCAGAGATAAATGTTGGCATACTTCTTGACCAGCAAATGGGGTGCTCTTTGCTAGATGTAAGGCAAAGAGTGGTCTGCCATACAACATTCACACCATACTCAGGTATTTACTTTGCTTCAGGCTCCTCATTCCTTTATTCTGATCAGGTAAGTGCTGGAAATGTCACTTTCCCACACCTGTAATTAACCCCTGTGACTTTTGTCCTGGCATATGTATGCACACATGCATGCATCCACTCCCAGACACAGCTTCTCCCTCTCATCTTTACAAACTACCCCAAAACAACTTTTGCTCCAAATCAGCAATGCAGATGTGCACCATGTAGCTGGATATTACCATGGCAACAGTTTGTCCTCCTGGCCCCTTCACCCCCACCAAACCTTTCTTCCAGATGAAGAAAGGTAAAAAAATTAAAATAAACAATTTTAATAGTGTCACAAAAAGCAGACGGGGATATAAAAATCCATTAAGAGCCAGAGTGGTCCTCGCAGTGGGAAGTGCTCCAACTCCTTCCCTTGCTGTCGCTCGCTCTCTCTTCAACCCCCTGAAAGGTAACCTTTAAAACACACTCAGCAGTGTGGTACTTAAACCTCTGGCATTTACCTTCATTTCACTCTGGCTTTTATTTCTTTTGAGGGGAGGAGGGCTTTTATATTATAAGAGGACAAGTTGGGTTTTTTCCTTCCCCTCAGCTTGATTATTTTCCCCTCCTGTTCTTGTTTTGCGGTCATGACTATCCATTCATGCAGCTCTGGGGTGCCTGGACCCTGGTACCCATCACTGTGGATGAAGCAGGATGGGGAGCCAGCCTAGCATTCAAATTCCCCCCCCAAACTAACATTTGAGCATCTTAAATGCAGGAGAAAGGTGAGGTGGGTGATGCTAGAGAAACAGTGGCCTGGGGAACCCAATGGGCTGCAGGAGGGGACCTGTGCCAAGAAGGCTGTGCTCCACAAGAGAGATGCTCAAACCACAGCAACTTTTTGGGGTTTTTTTCTCTTTTTTACATGCATGCTTCCCTCAAAATCCCCCAGAGATGAAAAATCTGCAAACTCTCCTTAGTAATCTTCTCCTCCAGCTTTCTCTGCCCACAAAGTAATGCTTCCTGACAAGGTCCCTGCCAAATACCCATCTTCAGCATGGTCCCAGAGAAACACCACCTCTCTCGCTCCTCTCATCCATTTGTGACAAAAAGCAGGGTGCTTGGATGAGATGCTGAACCACTTACACCATGCTGCCCCACAATCAGGGCTTCACTTCAGGCTCCCCCTCACAGCCTCCCTTTTTTGGCCCATTAAGCCCCTTTAAAAGCAAGACCCAGGAAGCCATCTGGTAGTTTATGCTTTGCAATGACTTCATTACAGCCCTGCAAATTCTGGAGTGGGCTTTTCTGTCTCTTATTGAAGGATACCTACACATGCCAGTCACACCAGATCATGATTTTATCACAGTCTGCTTACTGCATTTGCTTTTCCCCTCCCTTAAAGATCCTGCTTCAGGAGTCATGCGATTAGCAGAGCATCCCTGTTCTCATTACAAAAGAAAATCTTGTATTTTCTGGGTTGGAAGAGAGCTTGAAAGCATGACCTAATTGTGCCCAGACACCCATGGGCAAAGGAAGAGTCCAAAATATATTAATAAAAGGAAACTTGCCCATTTTTTTCAAAGCCATTCATTAATTTCAAGTGTGACCCAGGAACAAAGACATGAATTGTTATTTCTTCATAAGCCCGCAGCACCTGCAATCCCAGGTTGGCTCCATGTGATGTCTTGCACAGCAGGAAACTTGAGCAGCCCCAGTTCCCAAATGGGCATCCCAAATACCTGGGGGGGATGGGGGACAAATTCCCCCAGCCCATAGCTGCAGCTGGGAGATGGATGCATCCCAAGGGTGATGGGGATACCCAAAAGCTAGCAACAGTTAGGTAACTTAAGCAGGAGTTAGCTGTGATGCCTTCCCTCTGCTGCAGCTGATGACCTCTGTGGAACAACCCCAAAATCTCCATCTTGTGTGGACCACCATCAAGCATGAATTCTCCTCAGCTCCTGTTGAACAGTTACTATTTTTTCCAATGTAAACAGGACTTGAAGGAGTCAAACATTTGAGTCAGTGAGGCTTGTGGGTTTTGTTTTTTAGGGGAGTGATACTTCAGGCTAGTAAAACCCACATCTTCACCTTTTCATGGCTCTGAATCAAAATAAGTCATCACAAAATAATCTGTGCATCAATCCAGTGCTCTGACCAGCTTCAGGTACCAGCTGGTTTCCAGCCTGCCACTCTCTCTGGCTCAGGCCCAAAGAGAGATGGCAAACGATCAGCACTACAAACGGTCATCAAGAAAACAAGGCTTACTAGCTAATTGCAACAAATTAAGACACCAAGAAACAAGTAAAACACAGAATGGTGCAGATTAGCCATCTCACAGCTGCTATGTGGTGGACTTTCCTGCAGCTCTACAGGTTGGAGGGGGCAGATAAGCCTCCTGGTGAAGGAGGTTTCCTCAGGACACATAACACTAGCTCAAAGGCTGTGCCACATCTCAGGCTTGAGCCAAATTAGATGCCTTCAGAAATCCTTCAGAGCAAGGATTGTGGTCCCAATCCATCCCATAACCAGGCAAGCAAGTGCAAGAAGGACAAGCTGGGTCTTGAATCAAGGAGAGCAGTGTCATATGCAATCATGAGTGGAAGAAGAGATAGAAAAAACACCAGAGAGATGCTCCTCTCAGCAAAAGAGCCCAGGACAGCCAGGTGAATTCAATGACAGATAAATCCCACTCATCCATTTTTGCCAATTCCTCAACCAGGAGGGCAGAATTTCAGTTAGGTTTAGATGGTACATCTGCTGACCCTGGACAAGGAGGGAGTTTCATCTAAAGAAATGAAACGTGGAGTGCACATTCTTCAGCCTTCCAGCAATTTGCTCATTTATCAGCAAAGGTCTCCTTAGAGCAAGCCATGGCGGTCAGGCAGGAGGCTAGGATCTATAGAAATTCAATCCAAGGGAAAAGCCAGAAATGGCTTCCTTCCTTTGTGCATGGAGCAGCTGAGGATCTCTAATACCATTGTGGATATGTCATTTTAAAACTCTAGTACATGTCTAGAAATGCATCAAGATGAACTTGAGCATACAGCAGCTCCTCAGCATCTGCATTTCCAAAGAGCCCACTCAGATTCCCCTAACTCCTCAGAGGATGTTTAATATATAGCTGCATTTTCAATCCAAGAAAAGATATAGCAGAAACACAAAAGGCTCCTAGACAAGTAATAGAAACCAGCAGAGACAAGGAGAAATTGATGGGTCAGGAACTGTCAGTTTCCAAAAGCAGCTGAATAAGTCATCCACAACCAAGCACAAACATCACTGATGGTCCCAGGAAGGTATTTCCTCTCCTCATAGCATGAAAACATGCAAGGGTGGGAGTTTGATTTAAATTTAAAAGGGAAAATACCTTTTTTTTAATGGGGGTTATTATTTACTGCTGGAACTCACTGCCTCAGGGTGCAGTGCCCCATGACACCATCTCACTCCAACCCTGATGGCTTCATGTCTAGCCCTGTTGCTATTCCTAGCACAGCTGTTCCTACCTTGCTAACTCCTGAAGCAGCACAGGTATTAAACACAAAGGTTAACAGAGAGAAGTTGGGAGAGGAGGAGCAGCCAAATTTTTAAAATGCACACAGTCCTCAGGTGAAGCATCTCTCCAGTACCTAACCAGGCTCTTTGGAAGGTCTGGTTGGAAAGGTCCTGCCCTTGGCTCTGAGGTAATGGTGAAGGCTGCATGATGTCAGATGGCTGCAAAGGATTTTGCCAAGAAACATCAAAATAGGCAAATATCTCCAAACATTGACTTCCGCCAATAAATACATTCAAATCAGCCAACAGGAATCAAAACTGGCATAGCTACTGCTGTGCAAGCTGGCACTTGGATCAGGCCTTCCCCGCTGGGGCTTGTGGCTCAAACTTCAACGTGACATTTGTATTGGCAATGTTTTCCCATGGGCCAGGCTTTTCTTCTCCTTTTGATGGATGGGTTTCTCCCACCAAGACCTGCAAACAGCATGCTGCTGGAGATCCTCACCAGTCCTGGAGTTCCCCATCACCACCCCAAGCCAGTTTTAGAGCTGTCTTTTCTAGTTTTTCAGGCAATCTGCTGACACAGTGCTAACACCTTATTTTTCCTTCTCCAAATCTGCAAAGCCAGATTTCAAGTGAAAGCAGAGACATGATGTTGTATTGCAAAAGGTGTCAGGCAGGGTGATGAGACGCTGTGAGAAGTGTCCTCACAGATGCTACTAGGGTCACGTCAATACCTTCCTATTTCTTTTTATCATTGCCAATCTTTGATTTCACCCACTTTAAAGAGCTGTTAGCATCCTGGAAATCCTCAGCCATACATGGGAAACCCAGAGTCACTCCCTAAAGAGCAGAGAAAAGTGTGCAGAGAGGACCTTTCCAAAGAAGACCAAAGGATGGATCATTCTGTTGTCAAAAGGGGAAGGACGACAAAGCAGACAACAAAAGCATGTTGACCACATAAAATCTACCTGTTTGCACACTTTCCTCCTGATGGAACAGATTTAAGGGCCACCTCCTTTCAAAGGAGAGGCAAAGTCTATCAGTGTTATTGCCATTATATTAGCATCAACAACACAGGCTTTTAACCTTTCACCCTAAGAAGCAGAAGATACCTACATTACTGACTAAGATTTAATAAACAGAAAATCATTTCTAGCAGCTTAAACTACCTGTTAGACACAGACAATCTACTTCTGCCTGTTCCCTGGATGCCAATAATTACCATGAGGCAGCAGCAGAACACAAACCCTGCATGAACCCACATATCTGAGGATACTGAAGCTGAAGGCACATTTTGGCTGAGCAGAAGGGACCAGTTGTCTTTCTCTGGCATTGCTCAGGTCCAGGCTCTGGAGAGATCTCCAGGGGATGGAGGCTTCAGGGAGGATCAGCTTTCTTTTTTGTTTCCATCACATTTGTCCAGAAGGGCTGGGAGAGCACAATAGATGGACAGGATAAGGGAGCCTCCAGTTAATTCCACTTTAAACCCAATTTCATTTCCTTTCTAATTAGAGCAGCACACATGTTAACAACTGATTATCTCTTCTGGGCAGTTGTATGTATTCTTCTTGGCTACTTTTTCTGTTTTTCCAAGCAAACCTCTGCTGTGATTGTAATACTAAAAAAAGAAAAAAAAAAAACAAACAGAGCAAGGCAGAACACAGGCAGTGTGGAGAATGATCTACCAGGAACTGGGACCAAGGGCTCCTTTTTCATTTCTAAAGGAGAAAATCAAAAGGTGTTCACACAGCTCTACTAACAACCACATTGGTAGCAGAGTACAAACCTCAGCAAATTATTAAGTGCAAGCTGTTAAAAAAAAAAACAAAACAAAAAACCCACAACAAAACAAATCCCTCTGCAACATGCATTCAACCCTCTTGACCATGCCACAGCTGCCATATCTCCTACCTGTGCATCCCACAATGCCCAGACAACACACCTTCTCCCAGGAGCACACAGCACACCTTGGAACTACCAGCAGCATCTACAAGCCCCTTTTAAAGCCAATAGCAGGGCTAAGGATGCAGGTGAAGGCATTACATCCTTGGTGTGATTAAAAATCCACAGGTGGACACAGTTATCCCTAATACACATCAGGAGAGGACCCTGTGCCCAATTTTTATTAAGCAACCCCAGGTTACTACCTGGCTGATTTCCTCATTGAAGTAACCCTGTAGCTTCCACTCTCCTGGATGACTCTTGCCTCCTGGCATGATATGGCTCAGCAGGCCAGATGGCTCCTCGAGCTGTAAGCCAGGCAACAGAAAGGCAGGGCCAAAGGGTCATCAGTGACTCTTTTGCGTACCGGACCCTTTTCCCCCCAATTCACCTGCCTTGCTGCAACTGGTCCATCACATGCACCATCTCGGAGAGCAAGGAGTCCCACCAAGGGTTAAACACTGTCACTGCTCACCTCCAAATCCAGCTCCTTGAAGTAATTTGTTGTTTTTCTGGGATGTGTCATGCTTCTACTTGGCTTGCTTCTCCAATGGCGAGTGCCAGCACTCGGCTTCTGCTGGAAAACCATGCTCTGGGGAAGTGGTGGTAGGCTGGTGCTGGGAAGAAGGTGCTGAGGATCCCACCCTGACACCCCTCCCTTGGCAGAGGGGTGTACAGTGAGTGCATCAAGGGCATAACACGGCCAAGCCCCCACTCACAGCCCTCCAGATTGCTTTGCGTGCGGTGAGCAAGGCTTGGCGGAGGGCCACTGTCCTGCACCGAACACCAGCTCGCTGGGTCAGTCCCTTATCAACACTGGAGCAACCGTGCTGCAAGCATCCCCCAAACTCACCAGCTTCCCACCATCTCATTACAAGACAAGCAAATCCAGAATGCTTTTCTCCAAAGCTTTAATGCTTTTTCTTTTTCCCGAAAATAAACTAATTTGGGCAAAAAAAACTCAAGACCACAACACTGAGCATCCCACTCCCTCCCTATCCCTGGGGCACTGTCCCAAGCCCTCGCTGCCAGTGAAGGGCTGGGAAGCCACAAAGCCCCTTTTTCCACCCTTCTTCCACGCTGGCAGCCAATTCCCAGATGCGAGACATAGTTTGTTTTCCCTTTTCCATGACCTCACCCCCATTTCTCTTGGCGCTGCCTCTCCCGGAGCCCTCACCCAAGGGCACGCGCTGGCCACCAGCAGCACCCAGGGGGGATATTTTTTCAAGAGAATAGGTTTTTGGCACAAAAAATGGGCCTGCACCCAGGGATGTGCTGCTATTGCAGACATTTCATGTTGCTAGGAGGGTGCTTTAAATATTCCCCTCCTCTTCCTCACTGGGACCCAGATGAAGTCCATGAGCTCCTGTGTGCCCATCCCACAGTAAACACACAGAGAAAAGGGCAGGAAAATTAAAAGCAATATAAATATCATCATTCCTAACCCATCCATTTTTTCCCCTCTCCAAAGTCCTGGACTGGTGCTTAAATTTCCTGCGCCCCATAAAAACTCATTAAATAGTTTCAGTGTGACCGGAGCGGTCATCTCGATGGCATTTACCTCCCTCAAAATGGGATGCGACAGCTTAGAGTTAATAAGTCCAGGAGGAATACTTATAAAGTAAGATGGTGTCAGAACGTGTTGTTAAAATAGCAAGTGAGCCAGCCCATTTGGAGAGCTTAATGGCCCCACATTTTAAAAATATCTGTGCTACATTTTGCCCGACAGATAATAAATCTGCGGCAGATATGGATTTTCCTGCCCGGCTGCTGCACTGAGCTCTAGCTCAGTCTCCACACCCTAGGGGGATCT
>NW_010308003.1:0-325 GCF_000700745.2 Antrostomus carolinensis | reverse complement strand
CAGCCTCATCCTCCCCCTGCCTGGGGGCAGAGGCTTCCTGCATCTCACAAAAGCCAGATTCTCCCCACAGATAAAATCTCATCGCCTTTGTTTTTGGGGAGAAAAGATAACAGCAGCTCCTGGCCCCGTAACAGAGTCGTTAAGCGAAGGCGTCTCCAGGCGAGGGTCTGGGAGCCACATCCCGGGAGCTGGAATGAGGAACCAGCCGAGGAACCATTCAGTGTCCTGCCCCTGGGGCACTGCGTGTCCCTCAGGACTCAGCATTCCCCCCAGGACCAGAGCCACATCCATCAGGACTCATCACCCCTCCTCAAATCCCATTATC
>NW_010308002.1:0-940 GCF_000700745.2 Antrostomus carolinensis | reverse complement strand
TTACGGTTACCCCTTCGCGGGGGGGTACTACGGCTGTAGGTTGTCCCACGGAGTCAACTTGCAGCAGAAAACCTGCGCTTACCACCCTGGGGAGAAATACCCTGAAGCTGGTGGACCCCTCCCCAGCGAGGAGTTACCATCGAGGGCCAAGGAATTTGCTTTTTATCCCAGTTTTCCCAGTTCCTACCAGGCTGTTCCTGGTTATTTGGACGTGTCGGTGGTCCCAGGGCTTGGTGGTCACCCAGAACCGAGACACGAAGCTTTGCTTCCCATGGAAGGTTACCAACACTGGGCTCTTTCTAATGGTTGGGATGGGCAAGTGTATTGCTCCAAAGAGCAATCACCATCTACACACCTTTGGAAATCACCTTTCCCAGGTAAGATCCATCAGGAACCAATTTCTTCACCTGCTTCCCACCCACCAAAGGTGTGTGTGTGTGTGTGTGTGTGTGCGTGTGCGTATATACAGAGCCATATAGATACGTGTGTGTGCCTTATATATAATTAAAAGGGAAAAAGCAATGGCTGTGGAATGCCTCCTGTATGTGTACGAACATGCACGGGAGAGAAGGTGAAGCAATCATTTCTGAATCAAAATAATCCACGCCGTCAGCTTGCTTGGAAAATCATTTTACCATTTAATTCTTCCCCTTTTGATTTTTTTTTTCCTCTCCTCCTGCTTGTTTCCATCTTTTCTCTGTTTTTTGGGGTTTTTTTTTTCACCTCCGCTTGTCGCTTCTCCAGCTCAAAAAGCTTAAAAAAAATAAATTAAAAAAAAAAAATATATATAAAAATTCCCCCCTCCCTAATTCTCCAGTTTAGTCGAATGAGAAGAGTCGGGGACATTGACATAAATCATATCACAATTATAGGAATCGGTGTCAAGTGACAAATGAAGCTGTTTGGAAGGGGAGGAGGGAGGTTGAAGGGTGGTTTGGGG
>NW_010308001.1:0-2622 GCF_000700745.2 Antrostomus carolinensis | reverse complement strand
CATGGTGCCCTAAGGGGGATGGGGTGCACCAGACCCCCCTTTCTGCAGCCACCCTGTCACCCCACTCACCCCGGCAGCCCCGTCCATCCCTGCGGTACCCGGCCGCGCACTCGCACGTGTACTCCATCCCCGTGCCGGGCTGGCAGCGCGCCGGGGCCTCGCACGTGTGTGTGCCGTCATGGCACGGGTTCACCGGGGGATTCTCGGCATCGTCTGCGGGCAAGGGGGGGCATTAGGGGAGAAAAAAGACCTGGGAAAGATGCAGAGCAGGGAATAACCATCCTGGGAGACAAAGAGCAGGGGACAACCATCCTGGGAGACACAAGGAGCAGGGGACAACCATCCTGGGAGACACAAGGAGCAGGGGACAACCATCCTGGTAGACATGAGGAACAGGGACAACCATCGTGGGAGACACGAGGAGGGGACAACCATCCTGGGAGACACGAGGAGCAGGGAATAACCATCCTGGGAGACACGAGGAGTAGGGGACAACCATCCTGGGAGACATGAGGAGCAGGGGAAAACCATCCTGGGAGACACGAGGAGGGGACAGCCATCCCAGGAGACACAAGGAGCAGGGGACAACCATCCCAGCAGACATGAGTAGGGGAAAACCATCCCAGGAGACACATGGAGCAGGGTACAACCATCATGGGAGACGAGGAGCAGGGGACAACCATCCTGGGAGGCATGAGTAGGGGACAACCATCCTGGGAGACACAAGGAGTAGGGAATAACCATCCTGGGAGACACAAGGAGCAGAGGACAACCATCCCGGGAGACATGAGTAGGGGACAACCATCCTGGGAGACACGAGGAATAGGGGACAACCATCCTGGGAGACACAAGGAGTAGGGAACAACCATCCTGGGAGACACAAGGAGTAGGGAACAACCATCCCACTTATATCTGCCATAGGCATCACCACTGGCAGCAGCACCCTGCTCCCACACACAGACCCATGGCTGTGCCACCCAGTGCCACCCCCGCTGTGGCCAGGAGCACTTTGGCTCAAGCTGCTTGGAAAAAAAAAACCAACCCAAATAACCCTCTTTTGGCTGTTTGTTGGGCAAAGCCAGCACGCTGCTGCCTTGGGAGTGGGCAGGAGACAGCAGCATCCCCCAGTGAGGGTGGTCACCCCAAGGTGGGCACCCCAGGATGGGTGCTGTGGAGCTCACGGGGTGCCGAGCCGATGCGGGCGGCGAGGGCGTAGCGCAGGACGTGCTCCTGGCCGTCGTAGAGGGCGAAGGCGCGGGTGACGCTCAGGCGCTGCTGGGCGGGCGGGCGGACGTATGGGCAGCCTGAGAAGGTGATGTTCTGGTGCAGGCGGTAGGACAAGGTCTGGTTGGTGGTACCAGTCACCAGGACGTACTCCCGGTGAGCAGAGGACATCACAGCTGCCAGGTAGTGAGAAAAAAACCCCCCAGGATGGTGGAGAAGCAGCTTCAGCATCGATGTCACTTGGATGTTGGGAAGGGTGGTGGGGATGGGGTGGTTTGAGGGTCCATCATGCAAGGATGGTGGAGAAGCAGCTTCAGCATTGATGTCACTTGGATGTTGGGAAGGGTGGTGGGGATGGGGTGGTTTGAGGGTCCATCATGCAAGGATGGTGGAGAAGCAGCTTCAGCATTGATGTCACTTGGATGTTGGGAAGGGTGGTTCGTAGAGGGCGAAGGCGAGGGTGACGCTCAGGCGCTGCTGGGCGGGCGGGCGGACGTATGGGCAGCCTGAGAAGGTGATGTTCTGGTGCAGGCGGTAGGACAAGGTCTGGTTGGTGGTACCAGTCACCAGGACGTACTCCCGGTGAGCAGAGGACATCACAGCTGCCAGGTAGTGAGAAAAAAACCCCCCAGGATGGTGGAGAAGCAGCTTCAGCATCGATGTCACTTGGATGTTGGGAAGGGTGGTGGGGATGGGGTGGTTTGAGGGTCCATCATGCAAGGATGGTGTGTGAGAAAGCGAAGCTGGGGCTGAGCACGGGCTCTTACCTGAGCTGGAGTAGTGGTAGAGTTCCTTGTAGGGAGTGATGTGAACAGTGACATTCTCTGGGAGAAAGGGCACCTGGCCCTGGATATGTGTCTTTAGGTTTAAGTAATTGTCCTGCCCCAGGCCCTCGGCTGTCTGAGTGATGTGGACTGTCTCCTCCCCAGGGTAGAAGGTCACCGCCAGGCTCTGGGTGAATTCAGCACCTGGGCAGGACAAGGGAACAAGTGACATTTGGTTGTAGGATTTTCAGGGCTACATCCCCAGAGCATCCTTCCCTGCTTCTCCAACACACCTTGGGGTGAAACCATCACAGTGGCACATCTCAGGTCCCCACTCACCAGTGATGCTGAAGCCATTCTCAGCACCAGGCTCCTCCACGGCGAAGAGCCAGGAGAAGAGCCCACCAACGGGCAGGAGAGGCAAGAGGGCGCGGGCAGCGGGCTGGGGCACCCCACTGACGGCCGTGTAGGTCCGGCCATCACTGCCCACAATGTAGGCGTGCAGGTCAACGTCCTGGAACTGGAGAGACGCCCGTCCCACCGTCAGGCTCCCGCTCACCTTCCCATTGAGACGATGCACGGCCCCTGGGCAGGAGACAGAACCCCAGAATGGCCTCAGTTGGAAAAGCCCTTT
>NW_010308000.1:0-563 GCF_000700745.2 Antrostomus carolinensis | reverse complement strand
AGAAACCATGAAATTGGTAATTATGGAATAACCTTTCAAGAGGTAAGGTTGTTCCTTAAATCTGAATTTAGGAGTTAATTTATGCCCTGAAGCTTGCATGTTCATAGAAACTGTGCTAAACTTTCAACTTGTATGGTGTCTTATGACAGCAAGTTCTAGACTGCTCAAATGAATTAGTGTACTATTATTGTATATGCTTAATTTTACAACGGGCACAAGCTGGAACACAGGAGGTTCTGCTTAAACGTGAGAGAAATTTCTTTACTGTGAGGTTGCCAGAGCAGTGGGACAGGCTGCCCAGAGAGTCTGTGGAGTCTCCTTCTCTGGAGATATTCAAAAGCTTTCGGGATGCCATCATGTGCGACCTGCTGTAGATATACCTGCTTTGGCAAGAGGGTTGGACTAGATGATCTCCAGAGGTCTCTTGCAACCCATACCATTCTGTGATTCTGTGAGATGTTCAAAAGCTGTCTGGACATGGTCTTGGGCAGCCTGCTGTAGGCAGCCCTGCTTGAGTAGGGGGACTGGACCTGATGACCTCCAGAAGTCCTTTCCAACCTCAA
>NW_010307999.1:0-507 GCF_000700745.2 Antrostomus carolinensis | reverse complement strand
AAAATAATAATAAAATAAAAATAATATATCCAAAAGATCAACTGTGTGATTATCCCAGGGGTCTGGGTTGTGCATCCCCCAGCCCCTCTGAAAGCCACCGCTGTCCCCCTGCCCACATTGACATCAGTGTCTTGCTGAGGTGACCCGGGTGTGAGGCTGCGGGGATGGGCACGGGGCTGGTGTGTGCCACAAGTGGCAGGGAAGCCACCACCTGTCCCCAAGGACCAGGACACACGTGTCCCAGGACACACTGGGAACGTTTCAGGATGAGCCCAAGGGACTGGGCAATGTGACCCCCCAACTCAGGGGGGCTGAGGGACCACCCAGGGGACTTACGTCTTGTAGAGCTGCTGCCCCTCCAGAGAGACACCAGCGCTGATCGCGTACGCCTGGCTCATCTTCTCCTCCTTCTCCGTCCGCGCCTTGTTGGCAAGCTGGAGGGGAGACAAAAGAGAGAGTGTCACCCAAACACTGACCACAGCTCCATGGGGACACCAGGTCCCCTCA
>NW_010307998.1:0-2021 GCF_000700745.2 Antrostomus carolinensis | reverse complement strand
CTGTCCATGTCACTGATAAGATGTTGAACAGCACTTGTCCCAACACAACCCCCTGAGGGATGCCACTTGTCACCGGTCTCCATTTGGACACTGAACCATTAACTGCAACTCTTTGAGTGTGACCATAACTGTGATTTGCTACAGTAATTTAAGATTTACTTTAGAGAATACATAATTGGGGGAATGTATTCTAGAGGATGGAATTTGTGATCAGTCACTTTGATTAAATTAACATTTCCAAATAAGGTGCAGCATTGCATTGCCTGCAACAAAAAAGCTTAAAATTATGAAGAAAACAAAGGACTGGTTGGTTTTTTTTTTGGTTCTTGCTTAATTGAATTGAGCCCTTTATTTTTTAAAAGGAAAGTAATAGTATTTACTGTGAAAAATGACTTGATTTAAAAGTTCATTCAGATAGAGTAGAGACAGGGTTGGGAAATCAAGTCTGACCAGCTTGCCCATCTCCCTCTTCCCTTCTGTTTTAAGCAGAATAGTTTGCTTCCCCATTACCACCAGTAAAGGGAAAAAAAACACCACAAAACAAAACACCTCACCACGGAGAAAACTCTGTTCTCTTGAGAGGATTTCCATCTGCGATTGACTGGAGTCCTGCAAACAATTTCTGTGATGATTCACAGGAAGGAATAGGTTTCAATTGCTTCTCTTTGAGCTCTGTTGATTCTGCAGGGAGCAAAACAACATGGTAAGTCACAGAACCGTGAGACCTGCCCTAGAATTCACGTGATGAGAAGTGAGCTACCTTTAATATATATATATTTATTTTCCATTAAATTACATGCTTTTAAATATGGCTTAGTAGAAACGGTGCTAAATGAGATGATTACAGGGCTTATTATAACAAAGATTCACTTTCATTGAATTTTGTAACTTCATCCCATTTACGGATGGGATTCTCAGTTCTTATAGTTGTATCAGAAAACTTTTTTTTCTTAAATATTAATAAAACAAAGTTTCTGCTGCATTGCCTTACAAAGAATAGTTGTAAGGTTATTAAGAAGGATTTCTAATACCGGTTATCTTCAGCACTGCCGAACTAAAAGTAAGAAGAAAAAAAAAGTGGAATTGGTCTTCCAAACCCCAAGATTTAAGTTTATGAAGTTGATGGGTTTGGCCAACTGGTTTCTGAGGCCTTAGGACATATTTTGGTTCCGTTTTCAGTCTTTTCTCTGTAACTTGACAGTCACAAACTTTTAGCTTTGGGTTCTTACCAAAAGCTGGGATTTCTCTTAATGAGTTTCTCCTTACCAGGAGCGGCTGAGGGAGCCTGTTTAGCCTGGAGAAAAGGAGGCTGAGGGGAGACCTGGCTCTGTCCAACTCCCTGAAAGGAGGGTGTAGAGAGGTGGGGATGGGTCTGTTCAACCAAGGGACAAGTGACAGGACAAGAGGAAATGGCCTCAAGTTGTGCCAAGGGCAGTTGAGATTGGATGTGCGGAAGAATTTCTTCACCCAAAGGGTTCTCAGGCACTGGAACAGGCTGCCCAGGGCAGTGGTTGAGTCCCCATCCCTGGTGGGATTTAACAGACAGGTAGATGAGGTGCTCAGAGATCTGGTTTAGTAGTGGACAGGTATGGTTGGACTTGATGATCTCAAAGGTCTTTTCCAACCAAACGATTCTATGATTCTGTGATCAATCCATTTCTTCAAGACACGGAAGCTTTAAGCAAGGCCAGCAGTGCGGTAACTGCACAAGTAGCTGTGTGTGCACCAGGCAGCTCTGACAGTCACCTGCGGGGACATGGCCAGGTCTGTTTGCGGTGTGACCCACCCTCAGCCTGCTCCTCCCTGCCGCTGCGGCACCGGGACCCCCGGGGCTGTAGCTGCCCTCTCCCCAGCCGCACGCCGGCCTTCCCCGGGACGGGCCGGGGAAAGGGCGGGTTTCCCCCGGTGCTGAGGGACGCCAAGGGCCGCCCCTCCTGCCCCGGGTCCTCCCGGGACGGTCACGCTGCTCTAACCGCCCCTGCGGCGCCGGGGTCGGTGTGTTTGGCGGCGGCTCCGCTCCG
>NW_010307997.1:0-5804 GCF_000700745.2 Antrostomus carolinensis | reverse complement strand
CATCCCATGGGGTAGGTGCCACCTGTGGGGACATGGACGGGGGTCCTCAGTCACCCTACCCCACAGGATGGAGCAAAGCCAGGAAATCTCATGGCAGCCTCTGATCGTGTTTCTCAGGGAACTCAGAGATAGTGCTGATCGCAGGGCTCAGTGCTGGGCTGCTCGCAGCCATGGCCATGGCTGCCATCATCGCGATTTGGGTGTGGAGATGCAGGTGAGTCTCTTTCTGCCCCATGGAGCAGCAGTGGGAGAGAAGGGAGGAAATGCCCCAGGGGTTTGCTGCACTTAGCATCAAAGCTTCTGCTTTGGGGGCGGCTGCTGTCTGCACCCCCATGAAGTCTCTTCCATGGAGTATCCATGAGCCATCCTCCTCTCATTTCAGAAAGCACCAGCAGATGGAGGAATCAGAGTCCAGGAACTCCATCCTGAGCAAAGAAGCTTAGCCCAGCAGGGAGACAATGGACCTGTGTCCTTCTACCACTCACACAGACAAAAACTCTTACCTTTTTCTGCTTTGATAAAATTCTGGGCACTGCCAAGTGCAAGACCAACTTGACCTGGAAATACAGGGGGGAAACCTGGGAGGCTTCTGACCCACTTCAGTTTGCTAAGCAGACAAGGCTGCAAGTGAGACCTTCTCACTCATGGCACACAATCACCTCTTACCTCATGGTAATGTCCTGTCCACCCACTGAGGCTCTTTAGGCATCTGAATGCCCAGTGGCAATTATCTCCCAGTTTTGGTACAATAACAACTTTATCAGTAGACAGTAAGCAGTGCCCTTCTACTGTCGCTTTCTACTATTTTTTCCTAAAAGCTACCTTTATTAACCCTGTTCCAGAAATATTTGTGCTGAGACTGAACTGTTCCACACAGACTAACGGCACCTGGCCACAAACCATTTTACAAAGTGCTGAGTAACAGCGAAACTCCAATGTAGTCCGTGGGAGCTGCAGATGTGTATAAAATGAAATTAAAACATTCATGTTTTCACTAAGAACCATGCCTTTCCTCAGGATTTGGATGGGCTCGGGGGGGTTTTGACCAGCTGCAAATGGAGCCTGGAGTACCACTGAATTATTGGTGCTAATTGAAGGGAACACCAAAGCAAAAACAAACAACCAAAAAAGTGTGTATATACAAACACGTTCTTACATATTTCATGGAAATAAGCAACTGTTCATGGGGAGGTAAAGTGCCCACAAGCCTCCCAATTAAGGATAAAAAGGAAGTCAATCTCCCATCGGAGACAGCGGAGTTCAGACAGGCATAGGAAGGAATTTAGTTTGTGCTGCCAATCAACCACACACTTGAATGTGCGGCTTCAAAAGGGTTGGTTTCACAGGACAACTTCCTGGCAAAGTTTCACAGGAAAAGTCTCTGGCAGCCATGTGCAAGCCAACTATCAGCTGAGTCAGAAGAAAACCTGGCTGGCCTGTGGCCACATCCACCACAACTCTGCCAGGGCTGGTTGTCCCCTGGCCAAACCCTGTGAACCACAGTGCTGTGGGCAGGACTGAATTTCCCTGACAGTCAGAGTCACCTGCTGGCACCAAAGGGCTCCAGGATCTTGCTGCAGAAGTGAAGTAGAACCTCTCACATTCCTTCCTGAGCTAGGACAGACAAATGAAACTTTCAGCTGCAGGCAGGGCTCAGTGGGGGCTGGGAGCCCACAGCCTCAGCACCTACAGGGCACACAGGGCAATTCATCTCCCAAACAGAATGAAACACGTTGCAGCACTCAAAGGACATGGCAAGATGAAGTTTACCCACCAAACCTGGAGAGCAGATGCAGTTGGTGAGCAAACCTGGTAAGAAAAGGCAGATGTGTGCATGACCTCCTAAGAGCCTCTACAATAACATGCACCCAAACACCCAGAACCGGGGAGGTGTCTGCAAGTGTTTATTCACAGCCCCAAAGAGACCCTACAATAACACATACACACAGAGACAGGTTTTCTGAGAGGTCTTCAGGCATTTTGCCCTAGCCCACTGGGTGCTCATGTCTACATACCCAGTGCAGCACGCAGAAGCACTGCAGCCCTGCCCCAACTCACGCAGGGCCACCTCTGGGCTCGGAGGGATTACAGCCCTCACCTGAGGGGGGACTGCAAGGACCAATGGCCACCCAAGGGGACTGCAAGGACCAATGTTACCTGCAGGGCACGGGAAGACCAGAAGTGTGAACACTGTGGTGCAATGGCTAAACATCCCCTGGGTGATGCTGAAATGAGCTGCTGGGGAAGTGGGATCATTGGTGCCATTTCTGGGCCTGCCAGACCACCACAGCATCCCTACTTCTCCATGGGACAGCTCCACGGAAGGGAAGGGGTTCAGTGTTTGGAGGCTACTGGGACACGCCTCCCCTCCCAAACTTCCCCTTGGCTGTGGTTTCGGTTCTGCCTGTGCCCCCAATGCGGGCACCCCCAGGAAAGGGGAAGAGAAAATGTGGGGTAAGGAGAGGCACCAGGGGATGCCCAGGGAGGAGCAGAGGGTAGGGGACATTGTGGGGGCAAGGCTGGCTCTGATCACCCCATTGTCCCTCCAGTGCTGGATACTGGTGACAATGGGGACAGAGCAGCATTCCTCTTCCCATGCCCAGGGGGCATTTGAGGAAGGGAACAGGGTTCCACACCAAAGATGATGGGAAGGGGAGTGCAAGGCTGCAGCTCAGCCTCAGGCCCTCTCCTGGGGGCATTTACAGGAGAGTTGGAGCTCCCCAGCACTGTTCCTGCAGCTGTGGGCTGGGCAGGAACTGCTTGTCGCTTCCTCCTTGGGGAACCCCATCCCCAGGATTATGCAGGTGGTGCAGGAAGAGCCTGAGCCGGAGGTGTCAGAGGGAGCCCAAAGCAGCCCTTCTCCTCGTGTGGGCCTGAGAGGACAGCGGCTGTCTTTCTCCAGTTGGGGCTGAAACCCAAAAGCCATCATCACCTCCACTGGAGCTAACACATCCCACAAGAATGGCGATGGGTGGGGAGAGGCAGTCAGGAGGATCCAGCTCAGCTCCTCGAGCACCTGTTTTTCTCTTAGTACCATTTCCTGGGCCTCCGTTTCCCTGCCCTCTCCTCCCAGCTGGGCTCTCCACAGCCCCAGCCTGTTGACACTCTATGCTCAAGACCTTATTTCAGCTGTCCTCCCTCCCACGCGGCCCCAGCCCGCAGCTCAGGACCTCTGGGGGCCCTCCCAACACATCTGCAGCCAGCCCAATTGGCGGAGAGCCACAGCTGTGAGTGCTGAGCTGCGTTGGAGCCTGGGACCCCACGGGTACTTCCTCCTCCTGCAGTCAGTGCTGCTGCTTCGGCCTGGCTGCGTGCACCATGCAGCATCCTCACCTCTTCCTCTTTCTCCCCCTCCTCCTCCCTGGGACATGGGCAGACCCAGAGGGTAAGTGGGAGCCCTGGCTCCCCCCAACCGCTCTCACTCCCCTGTCACTGGACCCCACAGTTCCTCAGGGGAGGCACAGCCAGGCCACCGTCCCCTGCATGGGAAGGATGATTCCCAGTATCAAAGGGCCACCCCCACCCCCTGCACAGCACCCAAAGGTGCCCTGTCCCTGCCTACCTTCCTTGTTCCTGCCTCCAGCTTGGGGCTTCATGCCCCACTGGCTCCAACACGTGGGCTCAGGCACCCAAGCAGAAGTGGGGCCGGGGTTTCCAGCCAGGTCTTGGGTGTTGGGCATCCCCCAAAGGTACCTTTCTCCTGCAGGGAGCCCCTGGGTGCCAGGGGGGTCTCAGCTCCACCTCTGGCTGTGGGCACCTTCCAGTGGACTCTTGTTTGTTGGGGAGCTGCACCTGCGAGAGGGTGTTTTGAGCTCTGCCGTTGCACAGAGCGTTTCACCACAACCCCATGAGACCTCACATTTCCGGGGGGACAGCAGCAGACATTGGAACACTGGATTGATCTCTGGGCTGGGCTACTCTCCTGCCCCTGTCAGAGTTTGGTCTCCTTGAGCTCCCAATGCTCACGAGCCCCCAGACCAGGGTGAAATGCCCTTTCCCCTCCTCCATCCTCCAAGTCCTCTGAACTGTGTGCAGGTCTCTGGCAGATCCAGCTCCTAGCACAGGTGGTTCTCTGAGGGGATCATCACCCCAAATAAGCACTGAGGTGCCCCCCACCATCTGCTCCACACAGCCAGACAGCAAGTGCTGGGCAGAAGGAAGGCAGGAGGGGACGAGGTGCCTGAAATGATATATGGGAGAGAAATACCTTGCTGAAAGTAAAATAGAGAAGGAAAAAAAGCAGTGGGGGCAGAGGAAGTTCAAACAGGAAAGCAACCCTGAAGGGAGCGAGGAGGTGGGAGTCCACCGAAGACATGGCTGAGGGGTTGCCCAGACAGGGCCAGCTGCAGGCTGCTGGAGGTCCCCTTGGTGTGGGGTGAAGAGCATAGAATAGTTTGGGTCAGAAGGGACCTTTAAAGGTCATCTAGTCCAACCCTCCAGCAATGAGCAGGGACGACATCAACCAGATCAGGTTGCTCAGAGCCCCGTCCAGCCTGATCTTGAATGTTTCCAGGGATGGGGCTTCTACCACCTCTCTGGGCAACCTGTGCTAGGGTTTCACCAGCCTCATCATAACAAATTTCTTCCTTATATCTGGTCTGAATCCCCTGTTTCCTCTCCAGCCCCCCACTCATCTCCTGTTTCCTGCAGCCCTTCCTATCCCCATCCTTTTTCCCAGCAGAGTCACAGGTTCTTCAGCTGCTCCAGACCAACCTCTTCACCAACATCAGCTCTGCCGAGGTATCCATGGTGGCTTTCCTAGGGGACCTGCCCATCTTTGTGCTGGATCCTGCCTACTGGAGCATCCACTTCCACTGGCCCTGGGCCCGCCAGGCCACAGACGAGGGTGATGCAGAGACGATCATGTCCCACTACAAAATCTTTCTGCGCAATATGGTCCGATTCGTGCATGAAATCGCCCAGCAGGCGCAACTGGACTGTGAGTAGGACAACCCCAGCCAGAGCCCCAGTCCCTTTCCTTGGGTTCCAGCTGTGCCCTCTTCCCCACTGGGGTGGCATTTGTGGGGTCTCATAGGGTAGAACAGCTCCTGAAAGGGTCATGGGAAATGCTGCAGCTGACGGGGCACATGGTGAGCAGGGGCGGGGAGGGCAGCGCACCAAAAACACCCCTCAGGGCTCCTGCCATCAGGCATGGAGAAACCCCTCTGCACATCGGGAAGCTGCCACCAAATTTACTGGAGCTGCAGGAGCTGCATGGCACAGATTACAGAAAGAGAAATTTGGGGGCAAATACTATGGGTGACAACATTCTGATTCAGCAACCAGTCCGTGCCAACTGGCTCGATATCCACGCCAACCTTCCAAGGGGACTGAGGGCTTGCAGGGTGTCCTGGGGCTTCCTGAAGCTTGGCCCCATGCCCTCCTGCCCATTGCACCCTGCTGCCCATCACACCCCTGCACATGCTTCCAGCTATGTTCTGCCCCATGCCACCCATGTCCAACATGCTCACAGGACCTCTCAACTGGCTCTGCCCTTGACAGACCCATTGGTGGTCCAGATCCGTGCGGGCTGTGTGCTGCACCCCAATAGGACAAGCTGGGGCTTCACGCATGTTGGGGAGGGCGGCAGAGACCTCGTATCTTTTGATATGGAGAGGCAGCGCTGGGAGCTCCAACGGCCATCCTCGCTAGCAGAGCTAGTCAGCAAGGCCCTGACCAGCAAGAAGGCCATCACGGGGATCCTGGAGCACCTCCTCTCCATCTCCTGTCAGAGCCACATCCTCAGCCTGTGCAAGTATGGGAGGGCTGATCTGGAGAGACAAGGTGAGACCACCCCGACCCTG
>NW_010307996.1:0-5063 GCF_000700745.2 Antrostomus carolinensis | reverse complement strand
AAAAAAAAAAAGTGTTAATAGTTTTTGATACTAAAGACAAATGAACACACAATATGGAGATGGAATAAATTGGTTCCAGCTCCAATTCTGCAGCTTTCATTTCTGTTACTGACAAAAGATCTTTCAGAGATCTCCTTCACCCAGGAAATCAATCAAACTTGTTTTGTTAAACTGGACAATTTCAACATCAGCATTATCTGACATACAGACTTTGGACAGTGTTTTGGTTCATGAAAGGTACAAAATCTTGGAATAAGATTAAAATGTTTCCAAAAATTATTGGACAGAAGCAGAAATATTCTAGAACATGCAAACATTTCTAAAAGCCATCACCAGTTTCACTAAGTTCCTATTACCGTTAGGGAGAATAAGTATCAAAAGTGGAACTGCAACCTTAGCAAAGAAAAAGAAAATCACCAGTTAAACTGAGTATATAAAACCATATAGTTCTTGAGAAAGACAAGTCTAGCTGTTTGGCAACATGCAGGCTTCTTGTTCTCAATTCTGGGTTCAGTCTTTTGCGTGTTTTTCTATGAATAGTAGCCAGCAAAGTTAACTTTTTCATTCTATACCTCCTCAGTGATAAGAGAGGTCTGTAATAGTACATGTTATTTATATCTGAAATGTGCTGGTAAGGAGTGAATCCAGAGGCAACTAAGACAACTGTGGTTTTGTAAGTTACTGGAAACCATTTACATTAAACTAACACTGAACATTTCTAGGTTGTTTCTTTTCATTACCACAAAGAGGGTATTAAGGGATTTGTTAAACTGTGAAATATGTCTAAAATACAAAAAGACGACTGTGACCAAGTCTTAAAGAAGGTCAAGACAGGCTTATGAAACTAAAAAGATTACAAAATAGTTACCAAATATCCCCAGTTCTTGTTTGTTGTACTTCTGAAAATAAGCTTACGCTCTCTTGTGACCAAGTCACTTGTGGAAGACAAGGTTACATACAAAATGGCCCTGTTTGTCATAACTGCAGGAACATCCTTTATAGACACCTTGCACCAGAAATAAATGAAGTGCTTCATAGAAGGAAAGCCTTAAAGGAAACACTTTTAATCTAAGCCTTCTTTCAGCACAAGACAAACTGAAGAAAGGTATTGTATGAAAAAAAGAAGAAAAAAGAAACTATGAAATATTAATCTATGGAATTATAAATCTAAAATATTTCAGAATAATGTATCACAGAACATCTTTTCTAAGCAATTTATTCAATAGCTACTTACTACTTCTACATTTACAAAGCACAAATGCAATACATAAAGCCATATATCTGACATGACAAATAAAGAACATTCTTTGATGTCAAACACTTGTGCCAGTACACAAACACACATGCCACAGGTAAAAGCCTAATCTCAATGAAGTTAGCAATTAAAATAATTGTAATTTCAGTATTACTTGTTTGAGGACTTACAGTCATTCCACCTCCTTTAGAAACAGAGGGAAGACTTACAAACCTTCACCCAACAAAGGAAATGTCTGAATTTAAGAAAAGTTTAAGTGATTTAGTAATATAATGTAGAGGTTTTGCATCCAGTGAACAGTACTTTGAAGGAGTTGTAAAGATTTCTGGATGCAGATGGTTTTCACTGCAAATTATCTGACTTAATCAGAATACCAAATTTTTGATTCACAACATGTGAAGCATATTGAATGCATAAATAAAGAAAGCCCTTCAAGTTTATTCTTTCAATAAAATAATAAATTTTCAGGAATAACTTTCATCCTCCTATCCTTTCTACTCACAGTGGCTGTTAAAGATTATTTAGTGGTCTACCAACTCTACAGTCATATCTTTGACTTAACAGGATGTTAACTTGCTACATTAGCAGGTAGATCATTTACAACTATTTTTGAAATACAATCCTGTTACTCCTGAGCTACTGCACGTTACTCCAAAACTAGATAATATTCTAATAACTATTAAATTATATGCATACATAAAATATATCAGCTTTTTTATGTACTAAAGTAGCATTTACAGTCAAGTACGTCTGCTGAAAATGGTAATTACCTCCTTCCTCATCAGATTCTTTCAAATTATTCCCTTCTATTAGGTCCACTGGTAATACCAGTCTAGACAAATTTAACATGAGCACTGAAGTGCTTTAAATGGAAATTCAATAAACAGGTCTAAGTACAACACTGAAATACTGAGGTAGTAGTAACTTAAAAATGGGAAGACAAGTCCAAACTCTCCCACTGCACCATAAATAAACTGGACTAACCCATAAGCAACACTAAGATTAGTGAATGACTACTCATTTTAAATATCCTGCTAAACGGATTATTTAATTTCATGGTTTGTTTCTCAATTTATTTAAAAAAGAAAGGCTTCCCAGCATCATGAATGGCAAATAAAGAGAAAGAAAAATGCACCATTGTAGAGATTAGCTCATGATTAACAATAAATTCTTTGTCTCTTGAAGTTTGCCAAGTTACTGGTGCCACTCAGACGTGGTAACTTAAAGTTCAGTGGTCACGTCTGCTTGACTAAGGTGTACAGCATGCAGACTGAGACTCTGTTAATCATGAGAACACAGCTGCTGGTTTTTGGTGGTGTCAAGATTTCTTCCTTGCACTGCTGAGTGTTGCCAAGGTGCGTTGGTTCTGTGCTTGTTGAAAAATACTCCATGGCTGACAGAATAGCAATGGTACTTTAGGTTTTAAACCTTGAACTATGTGAACAGCACGGCTCATACTTCACTTAGAAGCAAGCTAGTTATAGAAGCATAGAATGGTTACGATTAAAGATCATCTAGTTCCAACCCCTCTGCCATCAGCAGGGACACCTTCCACTAGACCAGGTTGCTCAAAGCCTCATCCAGCCTGGCCTTAAACACTTCCAGGGAGGGGGCATCCACAACTTCTCTGGGTAACCTGTGCCAGTGTCTCACCACCCTCACAGTGAAGAATTTCTTCCTAATATCTAATCTAAATCTACCCTCTTCCAGTTTACAGCCATTACCCCTGGTTCTATCACTACCTGCCTTTGTAACAAGTCCCTCCCCAGCTTCCTTGTAGGCCCCTTCAGGTACTGGAAGCCACTATAAGATCTCCCTGGAGCCTTCTCTTTTCCAGGTTGAACAGCCCCAACTCTCTCAGCCTGTCCTCACAGCAGAGGTGCTCCAGCTCTGTTCCAACAGGTCCATGTCTTTCTTGTGCTTGAGGACTCCAGAGCTGGATGCTGGTGAGACCCCACCTACTCCAGTTGGGGTCTCACCAGGGGGAGAATCACGTCCCTCGACCTGCTCCACGCTTCTCTTTATGCAGCCCAGGATATAGTTGGCCTTCTGGGCTGTGAGTGCACATTGCTGGCTAATGTTGAGGTTCTCATCCACCACCACTCCCAAGTCCTTCTCTTCAGAGCTGGTCTCAAGCCACTCATCGCCCAGTCTGTATTTATGTTTGGGGTTGCCCCGACTCAAGTGCAGGACCTTGCATTTGGCTTTGTTGCTTCTGCATGTTTAGTGTGAGCAGTTATACTTTAAGGGATTTTGCTAGAGGTTAAAGTAGAAAACTTGACGTGCATGATGGAACTGCCATCTGAATACACTCTTAGGCCACACCTCAGTGTTTCCAAATGCTTGTTTTCATGTTAGACTCCAATCTGAACCTTAGAATTTATTTTTTTTATAATATTATGTCTACAACATGAAAAGATTCAATACCCAAAGTACTATTGATAGCAACAGTCTGGTAGAACATTAAGTCAGTCCCCATCCTGCTTTGGATGTTATTCTGTCAAAATGTAGTTTTGAAAAACACTTTCAATTGCAAATCATATTTTAGAAGAGCATTAAAACAACAGCATTTCATGAATTCAGTTTTCAATATTCTGCTCTTGATTTACAGGTAAGCACTACCCTAACTGCAGCAGTGCAACTGTATAGTTACAGAGTTCGTAACTGTAATACCTTAAAAGAAGAGTTCACATTGTACACTTACAGTGAACTAGCAGTAAAGTGTACACATGTTGTGTGCTCAGACATTGCACAACACAGGTTTGGTAAACAATTCTAATTACAAAAACCTGAACTCAGAGTTCTAGTGATGGTGTGGTGAAGGGGTGGGTTGTTGTTAGGTCATGAGGTTTGGTTTGGGGCTTTTTACCTCCTCCAGCAACTGATGATAATGCCAACATCTTCGTAACGTAGGCAACTGGTGCCTCTGGGCATAATTCAAGATATAAACTGATGAAGCCACTCCTGGCTTCAGTGCTTTCCATCTGTATTTCTCACTCCTCCTCCCTCATCACACTAAACCAAACGGGACCAGTTAGGTCATTCAAGCTAACACTCCTTTGATTCAAATGTTTAAACATTATTAATGGAGAACTAACTGTGGAATTTATTTTCACTATTAGTTAAACAAAGTTCATGCTCAAATGATCTTCAATACATTGTATAAAGCTTTTGCCAGAGGGAAATTAAGATATACAAGTCATTTCTTGAGGCTGGCAATACTCCCTAGTTAACTAAATATAGTAATCGGTCTACCATATCTCTGGAACCTTCCAGGTACCCAAACTGCAGGCTGTTCTCTCCCAGCCACGTGAAAACTGAAAAACCTACCTTGGTTTTTCAAAACAGACAAAGAAGCTAAATGCATGGCAAGACCAAAAGATGTTCTTGCTCAGTCTGGAACACACTACGTGCACGTAGCAGTGGCTCCTTTTCCCTCTCTCCCTGAGCAACAGCAAGACTTCCTTCAGCTGAGTCAAGAAGTGTACCACAGCCAACACACTCACTCTGGATTCAGCTACAAATAGAATGGGATTGCACAAAAGCACTGAGGGAGGGGAAAGATGACTTCTTATACATGACAGGTACAAGAAGACACCAGTGGCACTCTGAACAAAGGACTTCTTCACTGGGATCTTTCTTCCCATTCTGCAGAAAACAGTAGCATAGGAAGCCCCTCCAGAAGTCAGAATGCAGGCTGTGGAGGAGGTCAGGCAGCCAATGCAGAGCTGGTTTTGCCAAAGTAATCAATGAAACAATATCATGCAGATTTAAAAAAAATAGAAATAAAAATAGAAATAGAAATAAA
>NW_010307995.1:17915-18240 GCF_000700745.2 Antrostomus carolinensis | reverse complement strand
TTCCAGTCCCTGACATTCTGTGATTCTGTGCAGTCCCTGGCAGCTGCGGAGAGCACAGTCCCAGTCTCAACACCTGCGAGGAAATGCATTGCCATGCTACCGTGCTTTATGTTAAAGCCTAATTACTTTGATTAGCAACAAGTGTATTATCAAGCGTACCACTCAATGCAAATTTTACATGTTACACACCCGAATCAGGACCGCAATCCTGGAGTTTCAGACACCGTATAAACGGAGTGAGTCTGTCCGTGCCAAAAAGCAGCACGCTAACAAGGGGAAATGGGTTTAAGCTGAAAGAGGGGAGGTTTAGATTAGATATTAGGAA
>NW_010307995.1:7693-17724 GCF_000700745.2 Antrostomus carolinensis | reverse complement strand
CTGTGATTCTATGACTCTAGCTCTGCAGCAAGCAAAGCTGTCACATCACTGTCACAAGACTACCTGCAATGATCCTTGAATAGAAAATGAGATTTCACTACCTCAAAATATTTATTTCACCCACACGGCATATTGCAGATTAGAAGGGGGAAACCTAAAGTCTGGGTAGTGAAAATCAAGCAGAATACCAACAAAGGATTAAGGGTTTATGGCAGAAGGGACTTTTTTGGATCTTTAAGTCTTAATCATCAAACATTTCAAGTGACCCAGGATGGGTTTTCAGTTTGCTTTTTAATCTGTCGTATCTTCAAGCGATCCGCACCTCTGCCACATCTGGACCTAGGACATGGGCAGCTTTGCTTCAGCGAAAGGGTAAGTGCTCTGTGAAACACGCTGTGCTTACCCAGTCTTTGCATTCTTGTTTTCTACAGCATAATATGATAGCAACAGCAGATCCAGGCAGATTTAAATTTCAGTTTCTGCATACTGGAACTCCTCCCTGCCCTGCATACTGCTGGCAAAAAGCTTTGGCCACAGTTGTTTCCTATGGGCTTCTCAAGGTGGGTTTCCAGCTAAAAAAGCAAGAGGGAAATTATTTGTGTTTCTGCTCGTTGTTTCATCGCCAGCCAGACACAGATGGCTAACAGCTCAGGCAGGCTCAGTCCACCCAGGGGTCCTTGCTGTCACATACACGTCGATTCAAAGTCTTGAAACACCAGTTGCTGAGAGAGGTCTCACTGGAAACCAGAGCAGGGCTCGCCGTTCTCACTGCCAGAGCCCAGCAGCTTTGCTCCTCGCAACGGGGCAGAAGTTGGACAAATATCCAAGAGCCTGGTGATGAAGTCTTTAAAAGTGCAGTGGTTAGACCCTCTGAGTCACCCCACGCTCATCCATACCTGCCCACAGGCCAAGAGATGACCACTGACTGGGTGACACCATCAAAAGGCTTCAGGATTACAGTTTCCTCCTTAGCAGAGAACCCAATTAAATTATGTTGAAATACCGCTCGTTATGAGAAGTGCTCTGCCAATTTAAAGCAATCTGAGGCAGTCAGAGAGCCTCCGATGAAATAAGCCCTGAACTGCGAGTCAAACGACAGGCACATTTTTCAGATATTAGTCACTTTAATTTTATTTTGAAATAGTAGTGAGTCAAACGAGCATCAGTGTAATTTCCACAGAAAAGGGAAAACAAACCTAAATCAAATATACTTTTTTTTTTCTTCTTCTTCTCCTGCGTAACAGCAACATTGAGCAAGACTGGAAAGCCACCATGTGGTGGGGTTTTTTTTTTTTTGAAGCAAAAATGAATTCTGCCTAGGTTCCCAACTCCTATCGTTCCCATCTTCCCCTCTGCTTGTCCTGGAACTAAACCAATATCCAAAAAATCTCAACCTATTTTTTGCTCAGTCTTCAGGGAGCTACACCAAGTTCCCTGAATCGGCTAATCCCCAAAATCGGGCACATATTAGCTCTGTCGCAAAGAACAAAGCAGGAAGATCCAGCCAGGGATGTGGGAACTGAAGTAGCACTGATTTGGGTCAGCTTAAGCTGTTGCAGAGTTGCAGTCTTGCGGGTTCAAGCGAGGCCATTGCTGAAATTCAGCTAAGGCAGGCGTGACACGAGCACAAGAGGTGCACTTGGTTTCTTTGCTTTTCAATTCTTGTTGTCTTTTAATCTAAAAAGTTCCTTTGGAAAACTTTTGAAGCTTTTAAAACTTGCTCTCCACTATAAATCTAACCACGTAAACTTAAATAGTATGACCCCTGTGTATTGTGTAAATTAAAGAAAACTTGAATATGGTAACATCAGTGCATTAGTAAGAGCAATATTTAAGGTATAAATCCATCCTCAAAAGCTTAGAGATGACTGGAATAGCAGGGTTACTCAGCTGCAACCCTAAATATGGTCCCAGGTGAACTTAAGAAGCTCTAGCTCAGCTGTATATAAAAAGGGCTACTTGGTTTGCAAGTGTTCTAAGCAGAAGGTCCGTTGCTGCCTTTTTTCCACTTGTAGTTTGAGATGCTGTTGTATTTGTTTTTGTGTCCAGAGTACGCTGGCTACCAATTAAAAGCCAAAGAAAAGGAATAATGTAACAGTACAGAAGGTGTGAAGAGTGCCTAAGAAGAAAGTTCTCAGGCTGTGCTGCAGGTTTTTACTCTGAAGACATGTTTCTGGGCAACAAACAAAGAGGAGCTTCTGCACACTTGGAGAATACTTTCAGACAACCAGGTAATAACAGAAAAGAGCACTGTTCTTCTATACTTAACTATCTAAAACTTTCTCAAGTTAAACAGCTCTAGAGGATGTGAGATAGGGAGGATACAGTTAGCAGTCTGAAATATAAACTGTGATTTTCTTAAGGAGAAGCTGAAGGCAGCCCTCAACAAATTGCATCAACACAAGACAAAAAAAAAGGGACACTGTGCTAGGGATTAAGAAATTTCTTAACTCAGACTGTATTTTTTTTTTTATATATATATAAGTGGGAGAAATCAACAGCAGCTGTGAACATAGAAAATATCTTCTATTACATAGCACATCCAAACAAACCAAGGTAACTATCTCTGGGTTACTATGAGAGGTGAACTGCATCATTCTGATTTTTAATGATGTCAGATCCCTTCTGCCCAAGGCAAATATCCCCCATTGAGCAGGAGGATTAACGTATGTTCAGTGGAAAGAGAAAGCCTGCTCAAAGCTGTCCAGATTATTTACATCTATGTTGCAGGAGGACTTTAAAGCCAGATAGGTCAAAGTCCCTTAGAGCTATGTACTGCTGCAAAATAATGACCAGTCCCTTCCCCAGAGAGGTTAGAAGACGCATTTCTTAAATGACAGTGACTGTAACGTGTTGTTTGGTTTAAGTTCTCTCATATCTCAATGCACAAATGAATTGTCTGTTTCTAATGAAGAAGCAAATAAAAAAGAGCTGCAACTTCATCTTGCTTCAGCCCGATGTTTATGGATGTGTTGGCACAACTCAAAATCCTCGCCTCCAGCACAGTGACATTCTTTGTGATATTTTTTTTTCCTTCAGTCTCTGTGTATAGATGAGTCAAACTGACAGAGCATTTTGAAAACTAGCCAGCAGACAGCTCTGAATCATTCCTCCTTCCTCTGTGCAGCAACAGCTTACTGTCCATCCACTTCCATATGATGATCCCTCCCAGGAATTAAAAATCCTGCTGGCTGACAAGGCCAGAGCGCGCGTGCACACGTGCATACGCGCAGGCACACGTTATTTAACGTTGTAAAGCTGGACCACAAGCTGGCAGACAGAGCCATTTTTATCTCTGTCTTTTGTAAACAGGACTAGATGGTTGCAAAGGGAGGAGGGAAAGGCTACTCACTTTGTTTTTTACATGAGTGTGTGACAAAAGTCTCCCCATTTTGGCCTCCCAAAGGAGAAGGGGAAGTACAGCCAATACCCACAAATATAAAAACTGGTTTTGAGTACTTTTGGGGGGCGGGGATGAAGGTCAAGAAAATACAGTGATTGTTTAAGGGTATGTTCAAGGGGTTTAAATCAAAACTGCTATTACTAGGATATGTATATATGTGTTAGCTTAAACTAAACTACTTAGTATATCAGCATATATAGTACCTAGTAGATATACACTAGCAAGAAAATATTCAGGGGGAATATTGACAGTGATTTGCTTGGATCTGAATTTTCCTCATTGTGCTTTCCTGCAGGAACACGTCCAACCACCTCTGCATACGCCGTCTCTAGCGACAGCTCAACAAGCACTGAGCCTGCCAACAAAGGTACTGTCTCTTTTCAGTTTCTTAATCCAAGTAACCTCATTGGGAATAGAGATTATCAGTGAAATGAAAATTATTCAAAAGAGAAAATAAGCATTTTGTTACTGTCATTTCCCAATACTGAGATTTCAAACAGTCTTTGAGGAAAGTATCATCAGAGTATATAAAGAGAGACTACCTGGTCATGAGTAAGTGTCCTCTCAATAGAAGGGTAGTTAAACAGTAAGTGGAAATAAACGACAAGGCAAAAGATGAAATTTGAAGTAAATATTAAATTTAAGGAATAACAACTAAAATTTCAAGACCAGCACCATGGAGCTAGCAACAAATGATGAAGTCTACAAGTCCAACTGAAAAAAAAACCCTTTTATTTTATAAATCTGTAAAAAGATGCATTTATTTTCATATCCAGAAAATTGTTTCTAAGGAGAAGGCACACTGACTTTAATGTGCAGAGGGCTCTCCTACATGAACTCATTGATCCCTACTCACTAGCCATCTCTTTGTTTAGCAGAAAGAGTCCAAAAACACATAGGAAAACTGTGGAAATTTATAGCATTAAAGGTCTTTTACATCTGTCTACTTTGAAGTCTGTAGTAACAGCAACTCTGCCTCTGCAGTAACCTGTAGACAGGGCCTCAGCCCAATATGCTTTTGTTTAAAATAAACTGGGCTCCAAGTGGGAAAAAGACAGGACTTTACTTCTTGTGATGCTGTTAGGAAAGTACATCAGCTTGTGCTCTTCCCATCTGCTAACGCATTTGAAAATACAGCAAGGTAATATGGGGATTTTCTTGAACCACATCAGTCATGCATCTAAAACCAAACTCGCTTGAGTAAGACATCTTCATTACTCTTAGGTTCAGGGCTGAAATTCCTTAACTTCAAACTTTAAGGGTGTCTTCACACATACTGCAAGCTGAACATTTTCATAAAACTACCACCTCTTCTGCATGATCGAGATAAATATTAGATGTAGAAAATATTTCAACAAAACAAGCTTCAGAAGTATTGTCATAGTCCTTCCTTGCACCTTCTGTACCTGGATGGCAGATCTCCTTCAAGGACTATAGCTTCTTATTGCAGCTGATGTAGGCAAAATAAGCAGAAGGGGAAAGACCTAAGTAGTGAGATCTCTATAGTGATGCTGAAAGGATGAAAAGCTGTTCCTCTGAGCTGTAACTGGTCAGGAGGCATGTTTGTGCCCGGAAGCAGAAGGAACAGACTCTTATTACAGTGCTGGATGCAATTTTATCTTTGCCATAGTCAAGGGAAACTCATAACCATACACCAGGTTTGGAACAAGGCTGCACAGGCAGGAGGCACTTCAGGGTCGGGAGGAAAGCACTACTGCTTGATAAACTTGATTGACAATTTGGAAAGTGTTGCCATCCTTAGCAGCGTGGTGACAACCAACCCACCTGCACACAGGACTTGGGACTTGCACTCACCCAGTCCAGCTAGTGAACATAGAAGCTTGGTGAAAAGGACAATGTCAACAGCAAGCCCAGCAACAATACGATGGAATTTGTCCAAACCTTCCTCTAGTTTTTATTCCATGTGGTACTTACATTAAACTCAACAAGAGGAGGCTATTTAAGTTTCCAGGTTCAGTTTCAGAGAAAATCCTCTCTTTGCTCATTAGTGAGCGCTTCATCGTGCAAGAGGTGCAGCAGTTCATAAGGATCTGCTAGAGGCTGTTGTACAGAAGGATTGAAAACACAGTCCCTGGTACCTTAACTGCACAGCTTTCTTCATGTCCAGTTCAGATTGCTTAAACCTGGCACACTGGTTAGGGTATTGGCTCTGCTCATGCAGAGCTGCTCGTGTGCTGTTGAGCCCCTTACCATGAGCAAAACAAGACGTATGACCAGCTGCAGCCACGTTCAGCAACCACATCTCACCAGGCTTATCGCCTGTCTTGATGTACAGCACAAACCTGAGTGCAGGGAAATTCAAGTTGGGGGTGGGAATAGTGAAATTCAAGAGGTAACCAAGAACCTGCAGCTGATTGTAACTTCAGTGGCGGTGGGATCCCGTGGGACTTCATGTTATCACTTCAATAAAGACTCTAAAAGCCCAGAGAAGCACAGAAATGCCAGGGAAGCACACCCTGGTGAGGAAAAAAAAAATTATTTTTAAAAAAAGGCAGCAAAAGCCAAGGGGAGGAGTGGGAAGGGAGGGAATGAGCTGTATTTGATTAATTCTAGAGCCAACTGGCACTCACTTGATGGAAATGCTAATTGTCCTACTGACATACACCCACTAGTTATTTCCCCTGGTTCCCTCATCTCCTCTAAATGAAGTATAGAGTATTTTCTTAAATCACAGGTAACACAAGAACATCCAGGTTTCCACCCTTCCTTTTCCTCTATGTCACACCCCTACTTACAAGAACAGCTGAACTATTTACTTCATAGAAATACTATGTAGCATTATGTGGTTATTTTTAATTTCTGTACTTAGTTAACATTTCAGTCCTTACCCCAAAAGAACAGTTTCTGCTCTGTTTGAAACAGCCTGTTAACCTCTCGTTGTGTACATGACAACTCGAATATCTGCATCAAGTCAGAGTAATACCTGCCTTTGTCTGCGGATGTCTTTTATACTTGTATTTGCTTTTAAAGGAGCTCTTAGGGGTTAGCTTACATGCAAACACAGGGCAGGTAGCTCCTTAAAAGCAAAGCTCTGCTTGACAGAGAAGCATACAAGGGGTCTCTTACCAGGCAAAAAGAGTTTCAGGAGACAGCCTGTAAATAAACCTAATCAGAAGCCCCCAGAGGGACGGTTTAAATAGTACATTTATTTACATGAGTATCCCACACTAGTTCAAAGAAATGACCCATTTCCAGTGCTGCCTCATCCCCTGGAGAGCACTGGTCTTTTAATGAGATACAGGACAGAGTGGCTTAAAGGATTAAGAACTGAAGTCACCAGGATTCTGGGGAAGGAAGCGGCCAGTGCTGGATCAGTAGGAAGCGTCAAGAGGAAAGGCTATGCTGGGCTGTGGGCACAGAAGAAAAGCAGCCAATGTATGGCTGTAACTTAAAGCAGGAGGTTTTCCTAGTGCTGGTTTGACAGCAGTAGGACCAGGGAGACTCACCACCAAGAACTGAGTGAGCTTAAAGTGTCGTGGTGTGCGAGCATCCCTCCGAGCCCCCGGGGAAAGAGCTGTTTTATTGACAAGCCTAATCTGACACACCTCAGTTCATTCAGTCACTCGCTTAGAAATGATAAAGACCCTGTTCAGGTTGCCCTGAGCCAACACTTTGTCTCATTCAACTCCTCAGGGTCAATAATTGGAGAGAAGTCAGCTATCGACCTGTTTTTTGAACAAAACAACACCAGAATTATTAATTGACACACGGCACCGCAGCAGCTTTGAAGCAGTCTTCTCAATGAACATTTCTTCCTCCCTTTAAAATACAACTCGAATCTTCGATAACCCTTCATCCTTCAAAGAAAAATTTGTGCTAGGAGAAAAGAAGACAATAAGCAAAGCCCAGCAGCACTTCAGCTACTCTCCCCATATGATAGAAAGGGAACAGCCAGCTTCTTGCTTCCCATCTGTTCTTTGCAACAAGAATTAACAACGGGGAAATCTGTCACCACAAAACTTAGTTCAGATAGCTTTAAAGGTACAAAGCCCGTCCTGTTCAATTACAGGTAGATTTGGATGAGTTCAAGTTCAAGATTTTAAAAGAAAGGAGGAGAAAAAAAAAAACCAAAACCGAATCAAAACCGAAAAAAAGGCCAGAGGAAAAAAGTACACCGCAATAGTGGAAACTGTTTTGCAATTGCTGGCACAGTAAATGAGCCTCTTCATATGACAGCCCAGTTTCAACAGGCCACAGGATGCTGCACTACAGCTCAAAGTAGCTAGGCTTGTATGCTCAGAAAAGGAGGAGAAAGAGAAGGGATCTCCTTAAAATAAAGCAGTTTATAGGCATAAACCCCTTTCTTGGTAGGGTATATTTAAGTGTACTTTTTTCTTTAATCTAGGAAGTAAAAAAAGCTTGCCCCATATCCTGAGAAAAGCATCTTATTTGGATATTGAAACACAGTTCAGCTGCTTCTGTATCTGATTATCCAAATCTTGCCCATGTGCATCTGCACCATACTTAAACTTCCAAATACTAGATTTAGTTTTAAAATCAGTGTCGATGAGTAACATAAACTCTTTCAGCTGCATTCCAGCAAGGTGGAAAATGAGAAACTACAGCAACAACAGCCCAAAACAAGCTCTGTGGGGACCAGAAAATTCACCTCTAACAGAAAAGTGAGCTGCAAATATCTGCAGGTTAATTCACCATCAGCATCTATGAAATCTGACTGCAATAAAACACGTAAGAGCTGTGATCTCCAGTGCATCAAGACGCTGGGGCAGCAGTGCAGGAGGTATTCTGCTCTCTAAACCAGAATTAGCAGAAGGCTAACTCTGTTGCTTAGAATGACCACTCTCATATCTGGTTTATGAGAGGGAAGTGGGCCATACAGGAACAAACCCTGAGGTCTACGTTAGCTGGCAGGGGGCACGGCCAAGAGCTGACACGAATTGCACTTGTTTCTCTGCCAGATGATAGATTGAGCTTGGATGGATTCCTCTGCTCAGCCACTTGAAGGGATTTCATCTCAAGTGAGTGTATTATCTAAGCAGAGAATACCTTTGGCAATTTTTGCTGAAAATTTTCAAACAGGTCAGTTTTATTTCTTAATATGCTAGCACATGAGAAGTTAATTCAGGAGTTACCTAATGGTTGGGGTTTTGGGGTTTTTTTTTTTTTGCTGTCTTGTTTTGTTTGGGGGTTTGTTTTTCTGGGGGTTGGTTTGTTTGGTTGGTTTTTTTGCAAAGGCTTCCTCGTGGTTCCCTCTTCCTCCTCATCATGCTGAGTTTTGGTCACAGTCCTTTGCTGCAGGTTTGGAGTTACACGAGCCATTGGGCACCGCTGAAGAGCTGCGACCCTGACGCTCACTTTCAAGGGACTGAGGTACTAGGAGGTCCAAGTGCTCAGGACATGAAGTACTGTATAAACCAGCAAATGAGATAATGATCTCTGGAAGGAAGTTAAAGAAGAGAAATACAGTCAGAAGCCCAGGTCCTACCAAGAGTCACCACTGCTTTACAGAAACAGAGCCTAAAGCAAGAGCACAGACACAGTGGGTATGCGGAAGAGGCAGGTATGGATTCAGGAATGCTGTAGCATTGTTGACAGCTTGAGGTTTTTAAAACACCTAATTTTCCAAGCAGAAAATATTTCTGAGTTATACTCATCTTCCCACATACATGTCCAGGGTTGTTTTGTCCATACCTACAGCTGTCATGAATAAGTGGCCATCAACTGAAAATTGAGCAGTACCACCTTGACACGCACAGGGAGCTTGCTTTGACAGTACCTGGGCGTTATTATAGCAGGCAGAAAAACATCTTGCAGTTCATGGCAGGACTAGTCACTGTGCAGTCTTCAAGTCAAACCATGCACCAAAAACTACCTCAAAAAATGAAACAGATATCCTCAGGTCATAGCCTCACTCCAATTTTACATCAGTCTGCAAAAAGGCTTTATAACCTTGTAATCTGAAACGTAAGAGATCTTTGTACTGTTAAAAAAAGGCAAAACAAAAAAAAAAACCCACCTCCTATTCTATACACAGGTCTCAAATACTCTCTATGTATGCTTCTGTCATCCACTCAGAATGGTCCTAATTTATCTGATGAACTTTACTCCTTCACAACCTTTTGCTCCAGACTAAGAAGAAGAAGGAAGAAGATAATTGAATAGGTACAAAAATGTGGATTGAACTACTCCCAATGGTAAGATGTAATTTGGCTGGAGGTAAAAATGCAAGCCAAGGGCCATCTGACGATCTGAACCCAACTCTTCCTGGCATTTGTGAGTATATTCTGGCATGTGAGAAGTTGCCTGGACCCCTTTTCCTTTTGCTTTCTTAACTTTTTAAAACAAAAAGTGATTAGAGGAAAGGCGTTCACAAGTGGAAATTACTGCTGGGTGGATAATTCATCCTGTGCTAGCTCTCTCCCACTTCCAGGGCCAGTTGTAAATTCATGTAACAGAATAAATATAAATAGAATGTTAAGGTATAGAGCAAGCAGTAACCAGTTTTCTGGAACTCCATTCAGCGCTTTCCCACTTGGCCTTTTCCTGCTAGGAGCTGCAAGTTCTGTGAGTGTAAGAAAAGAGTGTTTTCTTTTTACCTGGAGAGCACAGTTTCTGACAACTGTTCTGCTTTTATGTCCCTTGCAAA
>NW_010307995.1:0-7667 GCF_000700745.2 Antrostomus carolinensis | reverse complement strand
CAGGAAGCTCTATCTTGCAGCAGCCTGTGTCACACGTGCAAGGGCTGAGCAGCACATACTGATACGTGCTCTGACAAGAAGCAAGCGAACCAACCCTTTCTGAAAGGCCAGGAAATGCCTGTTACCAGCCAGTTTCACAGCACTGGTAGCAATTCCTATCCATGTTTCTCCCCACGGATGATGGGGTGACAATTCTAAGCTTTCCTCTGAGCGCTCTAATTCTGTTCCAGCTCTCAGCCTGAAGAATGAGAAGAGTAAAGGATATTCTCCATGGGTCAAGGCTGACTCAAGATAAAAGATGTTTTTTATTTGAGAAAGATACGCACCTCTCGTGCCATCCAGAAGCTTCCTGACTTCACACAAATACATACAACAAGCAAGTCTCAGGTATACATTCACCTCCACCCAAGAGCAACCTCCCAAGCTTACACCATGGAAGAGACAAATGTATGTGGAGTGTTTGAATTGGGACCTTTCCATCAGAAGCTCTCAAATACCTTTTTGGGCCATGAAATCTTAGCGTTAAGCACCAGAAGCAGCAACAGCTGCAGGCCACAGAGCTGCAAACTTAAAAATCTGCAGGACCTTTCCACTCTGCTGTTCACAAAACACAGGATGGTAATATCCAGCAAAGCATACAAACTATGTTTTCTGCTTTCCTCCTTTCTCAATTTTCCTGCAAGTATCACAGGGAAAAAAAACCAAAACAGCTAAAGACCAGCAGAAGGAAGTCTTCCTCAACAAGTTTCTTTCTCTACTTACTTAAAGCCAAGCCAGAACCTTCTGAGAGAGCCTTTAGATTGATTTCTTAGGAAGAAAGAAAAAGGAAAACTACTTTGTGATTAGAAGGCACAAAGATGTTCAGTCAGATGGAAGCATTCCTGAAAAGCAAGGGGAAAACTACCCAATCAATTTGTTCAGCTGCCCTAAAGGGTAAACAGCAAACTTGAGCACAATCTACAACTCCTGACTATTATTTACAGCTTGACCAAAAGCAGATGTTTTTTGTAGTTATCTTGGTACTTGTGAAATCTGATGAACTAAAGTAAATTGGACAGACTGTTGACACCAAAGCAAAGAGGACAAAAAGAAAAGGGGGTCACTTTGTACTATTGCTCCCGATGTGAGGTTCAGGTCCCTCACTCAGAGAAGAAACTTGATAAAAAAGGTTGTTTTGGCTGGCAGTGGACACCTGAAGAAATGAAAACAAAAGAGGCTTTCTGGGTTTCAGATTTACCCAAAAGGCATATATCTTAGTGTTCACAAAACTCTGCTTAGCAGCCCATAAAAACCTCCTTTCCAAAATGATCTGTCAGTAAAGCAGACTTCTGGAATTGTCAAAATGTCTTCAGGAGAAAACCAAAACCATTTTTTTTATGTGGGGAAAGCTCCCTTTTCAGTACTGGGACCTCATAAGGTGAAGGCTACGTATCCCTTCTGTCTGTAGCTGTGAGCCATGGCGTGTGTATTGCGAAGCAGAAGGCGATTCCCTTTCCCCCTCGCTTTTCCCAAGACCTCCCCTCTCCCTGCCTGCCCCAAAAGTGGACAACAAAACCTCCTTCTGCAGCAACTCAAGGCTAAACATTCCCCTCTCTTCTGTGACTTGCAGAGCTGCCTTGCCCCACAAATATCTTTTTTTGCCTTTAAAAAGCATTTAAGATGGTTTAATTGGTTTTTTTGTTACAGGTGGTTGTACACAAGAGACTGAAGAGCTTTTGACCTGCAGTTGTAGTTGTCTAAGGATTGGTGTCCAGGATAAAGGACCCTTAGTTGGAAGCTTTGGTTTGCATTCCCCTTTCCAGCACTGGCCTCTGGAGAGCACAGGTAGGTGCCTAACTCGGGAAGGGGAAAGGCCCGTGGGCTCTTCAGAAGAGTTTCCCAGCCATAAAAATTCCTGCTGCTCCTCGCCGACAGCACGATAGGTTTGCCTTTACTCTTGGTTTAGGGTAAGGAATGATCCTGACTGACATCAGCAGGGAGGATGGCAGGGTGCTCTGAAGGATCAGTCGGTTCCTGTCTGTAAACAGTCAAAGATTTAGCAATCCTTAAGCTGCAAATGGGGGTGGGAACCCCCAAAACTAAAAACTCTTCTGACGATCCACCACCCCAAGGGCTCAGAAAGTACATGCCCCCTCCTGACGGTTGTCCACCTCTATCTCTAGGCTTTTCCCTCCCTAATTGTTGTCAGCAAGACAGATGCTTTGGTGGGACAAGTCAAACAGTAAGAAGAGTTCCTGTGGACCTGCTGGAATTGGTGCCAGACAGCAGTGCCGCTGTTTTGATGCCGAGATCACTATTTTTGACACCGTCACTTCTAACCATCGGTGTCACAAGCAAGCCTCAACTTGCTTTTGGCAGCGAGGCAGTGAGTGAAAACCCCTCCTCTTCCTCTCTCCTCTGGCCCTTCTCTCACTGTTGCGCTCAAAGTGAAAGTTTCAAAAGGGAAAAGTAATTCATTTCCCTGCTGCTAGCGTATAGAGGGTTTGAGCACCTTTGTTAACTGTAAATCTGTGAAATCTGCCTGCCCACAAGGTATGTGCCGTGTTAACTTGATTTAAAATATGCACCTATACCACGGATTTCACATCCTAGGAAATCTGCAGATAGAGTCCTGCAGCCCTTTTAATCTCAATTTATATACATTTCTCAGAGAAAACATAAAGCTCTTTTACAGGTGAGCAGAATGTGAAAGACGATAAACCATGTAGCTAACTGCTGAGCATAAACAGCTACAATGCCTGGCAATCAGAAAACACCATTAATCATTTACATCAGGAAATGCCAGGGTAAGGGGGAACACACACAGCCTTATCTGTTCCTTGTGTACACACGCAGGTTACGAGCTTTAGGTGAGTTACTTGTGTGCATGACACACAATGGCTAAACGGGGTCCTGTTCCTTGGCCTCAGGTGCCGACTTGGTATGATTTAAAAATCTCTGTGTTCGCTGGCTGTACGTGAGTCGTAGATCAAGTTGTTTGTAGCTGCTTTCTTCTTCATCTTGGAGCATTTTTTATCAGTGCTGGTTTAATGTCTTCCCCTTGGAAGGGATAAAATCTGTTTCTTGTAGAACACCATATAAGGCATTTCTGCTTATCTTGAATCCTATTTTCAGTGAGCACCTCTCAAACCCTGGAGGGAAAAGCTTTCTGGTAGTGTCTGAACACTGTTAAGTCACCTCTTGATCCTCTGTAGGGAGATGCACAAGCAGCTGCAACTGTTCTTCTAAACAGGATTCCAGAGCAACTTTTCTAGAGAGAAGTTCTTCCAGTGCTGCTCTCTTTTTTTTAATTCAGAATAATTTCAGTTTGAGGGGTTTTTTTTGGTAGCTATTGTTTTTTTCTTATTTAGAACTCCGAGAGGAGTCTTCTCCCAAGTAGCAGAAACCAAGTGATGTCCAGTACTTTGCCATTACAGGTAGTTGTCACGTAGCCCCTTTGTGAATTTACTCAGTTTCTAACAAAGCCAGGCAGCGTGTTCAGCTAAAGGCCTTTCACAGTCATCTCTGCACCTTGCTCTTGGAAACCTACTCCAAGGCACTCCGCAAAAAGACACAAATGGATCCAGTAAATCCTGCGTGTAAAAAGTCTCTTTGCCACCTCCTGTGGGATACTTCAGAGTTTGCTTTATCCCCTCTGAGCTGTTTGGTTTTATTTTTGTTTTATTGAGGGGGTGGGTGGGTGCAGGGGGAGGCACACCTTGCAGCGCGAGGTACCTGTGTGGAGTTTGCTGACACAGATCTGAGATGCACAAGCCTTTTAAGATGGGGAAGGAGAGCAAGAGAATTCCAGAAACGTTGTCACCAGCTAAAGATAACAATAAAGAAACGTCCTAAGAAATTCTTTGCTTTTATCTTTACAGGTGAGGTGGAGAAGCTGTACAGCCAAATCACTGAAACCCAAAGAATTAATCAAAAAGTGGAGTTATACGGTACTGTCGCTGCTGATCTAAGAATCAACACTTTTAAAAAAACCATGAACACTTTGCAGCCTCCATCTCCTGTTTTCTTTCTTTATTCACTGTCAGGTTAGCAAGCAAAAGTGGCTCAGCACAGGATCCAATGAGTGGCAGGGCTGGGAGCAAAGCCACACTTCCCCTTCCAGCACCAGAGATGAAGTTCAATCAGCTCAGCTGGGTCAGTTCCACCAGCACAACAGCTCACCGTGTGTTTTTACACATACATTAACTGATAACCCGATAAACGGAGGAGAACACACAGCTCTTGGATTTAGTCACAATTTGGACACGGCTTTCCAGAGCGATGGGAGACCTGACAGCTGGGTGTCCTGAGCAAGGTAAGTGCAGCATTAAAGGCAGCTTGTTCCCCTCGGCTGAGCCACCAGCGGGGCACAGGGGACACAGACAAACGCAGAAGAGAGTGATTTTTATCTTTATGGTGCTAGCAAATCTGCCTGAGACAGGAGAAATGCTCTGTTAAACAGAAGAAAGCAAGTAACAAGCACCCGAGCCTTGATTACAGGCTATCATCAAGGGAACCACAGAATTTAGGAAAAAAAAAAATACATTACAAGAGGCTTAGCATTTAATACTCTAAAGTGGTAAATCCACAGCAAATCCTCCTGAATCTCAATATGCCTAAGACATATTTTAACTTATTTTTTTTAAAGTTTTTCTCAAATGGCATCCTACGCTTCCAAACGACTACGCTCCACCGTTACATTTGCTTTCTCAATATTCTGCAAATCAGGTTACATCCAGTGCCTTGAGTGCCCTTTCAGCATCCCAAAAGCTCTTTACAATGAATAGTAAGCAAGCCATTTATTTGTATTTATCTCCCCTTTAAACCCAAGTAACTCAAAAGTGTCCAATGGATTAAACCTGATCTAAGCAGTATTTTTTTTTTCAGTTAAAAGAAAGTTTGCTCTAAAATAATGCAAGTTACTGACACATACTTTTATCACTTAAAACCAGAATGGCCTTGGAAAGGTTTTAGGAAGAAAAAATAAATACACCTCCCCATTTGTGCACATTGACTCTGATCAAAAAAGACAGCAGCTGCTGCAATCTAGTTAAAGTTTTTCTTGTTAGTGTTTTAGATTTAAATTAAGACTTACCCCAGTGTGGAAATGAATTAATTTATCTTCCATTATGCCTTTTTATTTTACTACCAGAATACTACACACACCTTGGGATCACTTTCTGGAGTATTTCTTGTAAGACTGGTGTGAAAGCTAAATATTGCCGTGCCTGCCAAACTTGGTTAAAAGCCTGTCCTACTCTTTGCAAAAACAGGATTGTTCATGAAGAACAACCACAGTCCACATGTAAAAAAATAAAATAATAAAAATCCCAGCTTATCACAGGAAATTGAATTTTTATAAACACCTTTGGACAGAAAGAAAACAAGTGGCAGCTATAACATCACTTACTTCCAGGAGAGAATTCCCCCTGCGAATGTGACTGAGCTGCTAGACTATGGATGGGAAGAGGAGAGCCACACACAGGAAACAAACCCCGACCAGTCGTCCTTTCCAAGCCAGGCAAAGAAATGTCTGATTACGCTACATCCCTGGCAGCGTGGTGCTTTTTTTTTTTTCCCCCAGGATAGGGAAAAACACCTTTAAAAAAAACTGAAAACAAGCTCTATCAGTAGAAATGCACTTTTGCAGATAACTGCTTCTACAGCTGGGACTTCTGCTGGCACAGCTATGTCAGTCACGGGTCACACTTCGTCACAGCGCTCACAGACAGAGCTGTGCCAGCAGAAGTTTGCCATATAGATCCGGTGGGAAACTCCACAGCGACTAAAATGAATCTGCAAAGTTTTGTGTTTTATGTGCTGCTGCCAAACTACGTTCTTCTAACAATCTGCTGCTGACACGTTAGGATCTCGGCATCCAAGGACGGAAGAAACCTAAACTTAGCTGAGGAACATGGCAATATCTGTCAGCCGTTTGTATTGTTCTTTATCCTTCAATTAAACACACAAACTAAATTAGAAAGGGCCCTGTAGGAAGAAAAGATAAAACAGAATAAATTAAATTCTGCTGCACTTTAGCACTCTGAGTAGACTGCCCTCACTTTTAATAGTAAGAAAAGAACAAAACTGAAAGTGTTTAACAGGATTCGTTTAGCGGACAGCAAAGCACTGCAAAATTCCCACCGTTCAGCTAAACCCCAACAGTCAGAACTGTAACGAGGCTTTTGTCATCTTCAGCCTTTGAAGGCAGCAGGCAAGGAGATTTAAGTTGTATTTGGATGAATCGACGCGATCCTGCGGGCTGTGCATACGGTGATGTGTATTGTTATTCCAGAGCACGGAGCCGCGAGATGCGAGAAACACGCGCTGCCAATCTGCTCTGGAGCAAAATTACAAACTCAAGCTGTAAATAAACTCCCACCATCCTCCGTGGGGGAAAAGAAAGCTACAAGCAAGTGCCTCGGTGCCTCTGAACCCGCTCGCAGTCAATAGTGAATAAAGCCGAGCGAAGCGCGGGGCTGTGGAAAGGAGAAGGGCTACGTACAGGAAGTCAGGTCGGGCTGCGGCACTCGCACACAGCACAAAGTAAACCTCAAATGTAAAGCCTGCCTTTATATTTTGTGAGGTCGTGCCAGCACGTGGCTGTGCCTAAAGCGGGCTGCGTTTTGGAAGAACAACATTTGGCAGTACAAATTTCACCCTTGCTTCCTATTTTTTAATAGGGAGAACGCAGAAATAAAACCACTGGCAGTGCTGTGTTTGTAAAGGCCACGCTGCACCTTTGTTAAGAGCTTTCTGGCCCTCCCAATTGGGATACAGCTTCTAGGAATTCCTTGGGTTGTGTCACAGGGAAGGCTTTGTTGTTAGAAATAATGTACTTTTTATTTTGAAGGGGGGGAAAAAAAAAAAAGCACTGGGGCAAAAACATCTCAAAGGAATGGCAGAGGCTAAAAATAGACACCTTATCATCACTTTCATTATCAGCCATGTCTATACACACAAGAAGTATAACTATGAGTGACTTCAGGATGAGGTGTTTTCCCTTCCAGGTTAGTTTGAAGTCGTGGGGGAGCGCATCGGTGCTTGGCTGAGCAGCAGAGTGTCACAGAGAGGGGATGGCACTGGTATGAATTTAATTGTAGCAAACCCCTTCCTAAACAAGGCCATCTAAAGTTCTTATCAGCAGGCTGGCTCCTGAGAAGTTGTAACTCCCCAAAGCAAATACTTAGCCTATCCAAAGTTTCAAAAATGGCCTGATAAAAGGTTACCTGTCTAAAGATTTCAGAAGGTCAGATAAAACTTGGTGTGGCCGCCAAACAGCAGAAAACAACCCAGCTCTCCGCCATATTTACTAAAAGTACTTAAGTTTAAAAAGCCAGACCCAAACTGTTACAAAAACTCCGTGCTGAGGTGCGTTATTGCACTCGCAAGCACCGCTGCCTGAGCTCGAAGCCCAGCTTTAATCGCAGGTGACATTCCTGCCATCTTCCTCATACCGGACTGCCGTGAACCACCGGGACAAGCACACAGACCCACACCTCCCCAAAAAACACCCTCGCCCACCCTGCTGCCCGCTCACCCGGGTTGCCAGAGGTCCCATCCCAGGGTGCGGGCTGGCCCGGAGGGACCCGGGTGCGGGGCCAAGCCCCCCTGGTTGGCCCCACCGCTGGGCTTGGCCCCACCACGGCCGCCCTCAGCCGGGGCTAACGGGGTGAGCCTGGCATCCC
>NW_010307994.1:0-441 GCF_000700745.2 Antrostomus carolinensis | reverse complement strand
AACTCCTGATCTCTTCATTTAGACCATTGTACCTTGAGATGCTCTGCATTTTCAGCAGCAATAGGTAATGAAAATGAGACCAAGTTGTGTTGACCTCCTTTATTCTAGATACTTCGTTCTAGTTCTTTTCTAAGAAAAACAGGAATCTAACTGCTCTGAAACAAGTAGTTTATTAAAGTTTAGGGAGGTAAAGAAGCTGTGTGTGTGTGTGTGTGTGTGTATTACTGCTGCCAGATGTGCTAACTTCATTTTTAGTTGCAGAAGATAATGGGATGTGCTGCTTTCTCACTGGGAATTTGAGTCTGTTCAGTCTTTTCCTTCTCAGATTGAGAAATGTCTGTTTGCAGTGGTATGAGGCAGTATCAGTGCACCTAACCAAAAAAAATTAAACTGGGATACTTGGAAGTTGATTGGGCAGTAGCTGTTTTATGCAAGTTACAG
>NW_010307993.1:3234-3505 GCF_000700745.2 Antrostomus carolinensis | reverse complement strand
GTCTGTGGTTCTATGATGACCCTTAACCCTGCAGCAAAAAGCTGCTGCAGATGGAGCTCTGGAGGCTCGTCACCACCAGGAGGTCCTCACCACCTACCTTCAGACATTAACATGGGTTATGGGGAGACAGGACAAATTCATGGATGAGAAGCCCCCTGGGAGTCACTCAATATATAGAAACCACCCCCCTTAGCCTCCAGCAGTTGGAGAACGCTGGAGGAACATGTCAGGTTTCCTTACTGCCTTCTCTGGAGGCATCTCCTGGAGGGGA
>NW_010307993.1:0-3053 GCF_000700745.2 Antrostomus carolinensis | reverse complement strand
TCCACCCCGGCCCCCGGGCGCAGCCCTGCCGGTGGCCGGGGAACCGGGGTGCTTGGCTGCTCTCCTCCACCGACAGCATGCAGGATCCATCCTCTCGTGGCACCACCTGGCCGAGGTCGGTCTGCAAACCAGGGATCTGGGTGGTCACCAGCACCCCCTCGGCCAAGGCGCCCGGGGTGGAGACGCGGGTGCCAAGCAGGGAGCGCTTCCCCAGGCGCCTGGACAGCACGCTCGCCATCTCGGACACGCTGCGGAGGAGAAAGACACAGGGATGTTACCTTCAGTGTGGGACCATGATGTTCAACTAGTGTCTTCCCTCATCACCCTGGGAGCTGAGAAAGCAGCTGCTCCAGCATCCCCATGTGCTTGCTCAGGGGTTCAGCCCCCAGGTGATGAGACATCTCAGGGACGTGGGGACAGCAACGTGCCTGAGCTCCCCCCCACCCTGAAGCTCTTGACCATCATTTCTGAACATCTTTGGAAAAAAAAGGGATGAGCCAGCGCAAAGGAAACCCCAGAGACGCAGTCAGGACAGACCTTGGAGACCATGTCCTGCTCTTCAGCTGCCACCAGCACACAGTCATAGAATCACAGAATGGCTTGGGTTGGAAGAGACCTTCAAAGCTCATCTAGTCCAACCCCCCTGCAGTGAGCAGGGACATCTTCACTAGAGCAGGTTGCTCAGAGACCCATCAAGCCTGGCCTTGAACATCTCCAGGGATGGGGCTTCCGCTGCCTCTCTGGGCAACCAATGATCCACCACCCTCATACTGAAGAACTTTTGAAGAACATATTGAAGAACTAATAGCCACAGTGACTAGTCCCAAGGTCACCACAGCCATTCCTCGCCCGTCACACCAAAACCCGCCGTTGATGTTCTTCAACCTTGACCTCTAGACTTGGGCCCATGCCCAGCACAGTCCTGCAACTCCCCTGCTCATGCCTTGGCAGAAGGAAAGCTCTCCAGCAGCCAAAGCCAGCGCCCCTTCTCAGCCAGCACCCTGATACTCCCCTTGTCAGGAGCTCTCCTGCTTTTGGAAGAGGTTTCTCCAAGCTCACAGCTCATGCCCAGCACCCTCAGGGATGGTCTGGCAATGAAACAGGAGCACCCTCCTGCCCTGTTTTATTAGAAAAGGAAGAATTTGGAGGTTTTTTTCTCCTAAACTATTTCTCTATAACTATCTTTAACCTATTTTTGCCCCCAAAATAGTTTTCCTTTCCTCTGACACAGGTTTTCTCCATGTTGATGTGACTCTGCTAGAAAGTCCATCCAGAGAGCAGCTGGTCTGCCTCATTTCTTTGGGTTTTTAGGTTTTACCGCTGTTTTAAAAGAAACTAGTGTTGACAGATTTCCTTATAAGCGAGGGACACCCAGGCATGGGGACAGACAATGAACCCAGCCCCGATAAATCTGACAGCTCCAGCAGCACTCGCTGTCCTCCTCCATCCTGTCCTCCTCCCAAGATCTCCTCCGCTCCAACACCATCTCCGAGGAGCATGGAAACGAGGATGCACATTACAGCGAGGCCGAAAGGTGATGGCACCTGGGGTATGGGAGGAAGAGGATGAGGAGTAAGAGGCTCAGTGCAGCTCCATGACTTGGGGTGCACCAAAAAAAGCCACGTGCTTCTGCACCACCAACAAACCTGTCACCTTTGTCACCCTGTCTGGGCTTGTCAGTGAGTGTCACCCAGCCAGGGGCTGCGGGTGTTTGTCTCAGCTGGAGCATCACCTGGAAAGGCCAAGTCCAAGGAGCTGCTGTGCAAGGGGAAGGATTAATTCATAGAATCCTAGAATGGTTTGGGTTGGAAGGGACCTTCAAGCTCATCCAGTCCCAACCCCCCTGCCAGCAGCAGGGACACCTTCCACTAGACCACATTGCTCAAAGCCTCATCCAGCCTGGCCTTCAACACTTCCAGGGAGGAGCAGCCACAACTTCCTTGGGCAACCTGTTCCAGTGTCTCACCACCCTCACAGTGAAGAACTTCTTCCTAATATCTCATCTAAACCTCCCCTCTTTCAGCTTAAACCCATTTCCCCTTGTCTTGTCATTAACTGCCCTTAGGAAAAGTCCCTCCCCAGCTTCCTGGAGCCCCTTCAGGTACTGGGAGGCCACTAGAAGGTCTCCCCGGAGCCTTCTCTTCTCCAGGCTGAACAGCCCCAACTCTCTCAGCCTGTCCTCACAGCAGAGCTGCTCCAGCCCTCGCATCATCCTGGTGACCCTCCTCTGGACTTGTTCTAGCTGCTCCAGGTCTCTCTTTAGAGAGAAATTAACCCCGAGCTGTTGGGTGCTCACACCCAGACCCTCCCCTCCTCGTGCAGGGTGGTTACAAGTGACGCTCGGTTCCACGTCACCAAGTGGCAGCATTTTAACAGCTCAAATCTATATATTTTTGATATCTGATTTACACAGCGCTGTCTCACACACCATCTCAGATAAGAAAAGTTTCCCGAAGAAGGGAAACCTCCAACCTCAACCTCCAACCATCCCAGGAAGGGTTACTCCAAACCACGTCCCGCTTCAAAGGACACTCAAGATTTACAAGCGGTTTTATGAATAACCGTACGCGCTCAGCTCGCTTTGTCCTCCCCCCCTCGAAATCCAGTCATCCCCGGGTAGAAAATTAACAGCTATTGAGCAGCCATAAAAAAAACAGAGCAGGAAGAGTGAGGACAGGGTGTGAAATGGGTAGAGGAGAGCGCCGGGGAGAGCACCGAGCGCCAGGGCTGCCCGTCCCACAGCGCACGGGGACTTCACCGCCGCCACCACCTTCCCTCTGGAGCGGGATCAAAGAGGCTGCAGCGGGTGGTGGAGAAGAGCTTCCTTCTCATCCCACCCTGCCCCAGGAACACGCTGGACCTCACAGCATTCCCAGGGGATGCTCCGGAGCCCGCTCTGCCTCATAATGTCTTTTTCCCCCCCTCCTTTTTTTTCTCACTGTGCAACATGTTTTCTGATGAACACAAGTGACCTGACCAAGCAGCTCTGCTCCCAAATCTCCTATACACCCATGTGGGACTTTCTCATCTGGAATCATAGAATCATGGAATGC
>NW_010307992.1:1059-1318 GCF_000700745.2 Antrostomus carolinensis | reverse complement strand
TGCCTCAGTTTCCCCAGCTGCAGAGCAGGAAGCGGCTGTCGCGGAGGGAGGGCAGTCTGCCTCATTCAGTTCGGTGGTGACTGTCATTAACCACCGTGGGTTTCCCCCTTTTTTCCCCTCCTCTGCAGCCCAAATCGAAGTGATCCCCTGCAAGATCTGCGGAGACAAGTCCTCGGGGATCCACTACGGCGTTATCACCTGTGAAGGCTGCAAGGTGAGCCCAGGGACACCCAGAGATGGGTGCTGGCTGGCGGGTGGG
>NW_010307992.1:286-821 GCF_000700745.2 Antrostomus carolinensis | reverse complement strand
CGGGCTGTCAGGACTGAAGCTGCTTCCCACCGTGGGGCCAGCCTGGTGAAAGGTTTTGGGGAAGCAAGAAATGCTTTTGCATTTTCTGTGGGAAAATTGTAGTAGTTTAACATGGCCAGCAGCCAAACACCGTGCAGCCACTTGCACCCCCTGCTAGGGAATAGGGGAGAGAATTGGAGGGGTAAAGGGAAGAAGACTTGTAGGTTGAGAGAAGAATAATTTAATAATTGGAGAAAAATAAACTTGAAATAGTAATAATAATGATAATGATAATGATAATAACAATATGTATCAATGAGCGATGCACCGTACCATTGCTCACCACCCGCCGATAGTGATCCCGGAGGAGTGAAAAGGAACCCTGAACCCAGAACTGCAATCCCAGAAGAGTGAGCCTGAGTGATTCCCAAGAAAACCCCCCGCTTTCCAGTCAACCCTGGTTAATGTACTGACTATGATGGGATATGAGATGGAATATCTCATTGGCACATCCAAATGCCAATTTGGGGTTTTGCTAATTACTACGCTTCCCCCC
>NW_010307992.1:0-254 GCF_000700745.2 Antrostomus carolinensis | reverse complement strand
CCTTGGACTTCCAGAAGCAACTGAAAACATCAGTGTGTTATCAACATTCTTCTCATAACAAATCCCACACTGAACCCAAAACACAGCTATTCTGGCTACTGAGAAGAAAATTAGCTCTACCCTAGTGAAATCAGGACAAAAATTTAAATCAGTTCTGTTCCATTCGACCTAGGGCTGGTCTGGGGCGGGGGGTGCATCCAACTCAGGGCTCATCCACCCCCGGGAGCCGGATCCCCTCCCAGGGCAGGTGGGCG
>NW_010307991.1:0-813 GCF_000700745.2 Antrostomus carolinensis | reverse complement strand
CCAGGGCCACCATCACCCCTGTCCCCATGTCTCCCCAGACCCAGCCACCCCCATGAGCTCCATCCCACCCTGTCCCCAGCCCTGTGATGCTGTCACTGTCCCCATCCCTATGTCCCTATTCCCCTGTCCCTGTCTGTTCCCATGTCCCTGTCCCCATCCCTGTGTCCTTCCCTGTGTCCCCATGTCCGTGTTGTTGTCCCTGTGCCCATGTCCCTGTCCCCATGTCTGTTTCCATGTTCTTGTCTGTGTCCCCACATCCATGTCCCCGTCCCCCTGTCCTCGTCCCCCTGTCCGTGTCCCCATGTCCCTGTGCCCACATGTGTGTCGCTGTCCCCCTGTCCGTGTCCCCCTGTCCCCATGTCCCTGTTGCTGTCCTCATGTCCATGTTGCTGTCCTGTCCTCTGTCCCTGACCCCATGTCCCCCTGTCCCCATCCCTATGTCCTTGTCCCCCGTCCCTGTCCCTCTGCCCACGTGTGTGTCACTGTCCCCATGTCCCTGTCCCCCTGTCCCCATGTCCATGTGTGTGTGGCTGTCCCCATGTCTGTGTGACTGTCCCCCTGTCCCTGTGCCCACGTGTGTGTCCCGTCTGTGTCCCTGTCCCCCTGTCCCCGTGCCCATGTCCGTGTGTCTGTCCCCATGTCCGTGTGACTGTCCCCCTGTCCCCGTGCCCATGTGTGTGTGGCTGTCCCCGTGTCCCCCTGTCCCTGTCCCCCTGTCCCTGTCCCCATTCCCCTGTCGGTGTCCCTGTCTCCCTGTCCCTGTCCCCATGTCCATGTTGGTGTGGCTGTGCCCCTATCCCTGTGCCCATGTCT
>NW_010307990.1:440-1494 GCF_000700745.2 Antrostomus carolinensis | reverse complement strand
TGGGAGGTGGTTTGTAATGTTGTGGTTCATTTTTAATTTGTCATTTTGCAGAAGGAGAATAAGTGGGACAGATAATGATCCCCACAGTTCTCCTTTTGGGTAACCAAAGATACCCTTGTGATAAGTCAGAATTCTTCTCAAAGCCTCTCTTTGCAGGTGAGGCTCTGGCTCTGCTGCCTCAAAGAATCATTTTCCCTGGAAAAGGAACATCATTGGGCTCTGATCGAGAGCAGAAAGTACCTAGAAGATGCAGAGGACAATATTTAACCCAGCTAACAGCCTCTTCACTCTGAACACACACAGTGGCAACAGGCACGATGTCCCCAACGCTGTTTCTTGCAACGTGCTGCTGAATATTCTTTCAAGAAACCACTTCTTGTCAGGAAAATAACTGAAGGAGGAGGATGTGCTCCCTGCTTGGAGAGGCAATCACACCTCAGGTGAAGGGGACGATGCTCCTGAGGCAGGTAACGGTGTGAGGTGGGGCTGGCAGCCCTCCTGCCCGCTCAGGTTGAGCAAGGCGGCTCCTCCAACCCAGTCTGGGTTTATCAGCAGCTCCCACTGCTCCTGTCCCCGGTCCCTGTGGCTGTTCACTCAACTCCTGCTCAGGCTTTGGCTCACCCAGCTCATACTGAGGCCTGATGTGTGCTGGGAACAGTGCTGTCCACCAAAGCGAGAGCACCAGGTAGGCAGGAAGAGCTGAAGGGTTGTGGTGCATCATGGTTGCCAGCAGATCATCATCTCCTGCAGCAGCATCAGCTCTTGTCTAATGGTTTTGTCAGAATCAGGTAAGTTATGGAAATCTCCAAGCTGGAATCATAGAATAATGGAATTGCTTTGGTTGGAGAAGACCTTTAAGATCATTGAGTCCAACCACGAACCCAACACTGACCAGTCCCCTATGACTAACCCATGTCCCTCAGCACTGTGTCTACACGACTCTTCAATCCCTCCAGGGATGGGGACTCCACCACTGCCCTGGGCAACCCCTTCCAATGCCTCAGAACCCTTGCAGCAAAGAAATTCTTCCTCACATCCCATCTCAACTGCCCTG
>NW_010307990.1:0-261 GCF_000700745.2 Antrostomus carolinensis | reverse complement strand
TGGCCACAACTGGAGCCCATTTCCTCTTGTCCTGTCCCTTGGGCCTTGGTTGAACAGACCCACCCCCACCTCTCTCCACCCTCCTTTCAGAAGATATTTCCTGAAGGACATTTAGGGTGTTTTCCTGTTGAGCAGTGAACCTGGATGCTCTGGGTTGGGAGGTGCTGAGCATCCACCCATCATGAGCAGAGGCAGCAGGCGGGAGCGGGGTGGCCATCGGGCAGCGGTGAGAGCACAGCAGGTTTCCTTGTTGTGCCAGCA
>NW_010307989.1:0-2106 GCF_000700745.2 Antrostomus carolinensis | reverse complement strand
ACCCCCACCCCATGCTGCCCATCTTCCTGCTGCTCCAGCCTCTCCAGTGGCCGTTCCCTTCCTCGCTTCCCCCTCTGTCATCTCCGTCACTGGCACGACCGAGAGAAAAGGGACTGAGCTCTCACCTCATCAGTTTGGAGAGAGAGGGAGACACAGGCATTTGCTTCCTTCCCCTCCAGCTCCACGCTGAGGCAAAGCTGCTATTTTAAACCTTTGAAAGATGCAAAGAGCCACAACCACACTCCAAAAACAAAAACCCTAAAGCAGATTCTGGGACGAGCTCCAAAAACTCCGAACCTTCAGCTCCCTCAAGCCAAAGAGAAAATAAAAACAGTGTCTTAATCCCAGGCTGCTTCAGCAGCTGAGAATTTAAAAGGTGGTTTATAAAGCTGGGAGAAATGGGGGTGGGGGGGGGATATATAATTCTGTATTGTTGGCATGAGGTGCTCCTTTATGTAACAAAACCCTCTTGGAGTGGTCCATGGTTTGAAGGTGGTATGTACGGAGAGATAGAGTTACAGTCTGCTGGCCACGCTGCCGGCGAGGGGGGAAAGGACTTGAGTCACCTCATTCCTTCGGGTGGTACGTAAGGATGGAGTTACGGTTTGCTGGCTCATGGAGATGATGTGTTCAGAGTTGGATTCTTCTTACAAGTGCTTCTTTGCCATCTCCTTCTACCAAAAGGGTCGGGAAGTTTGAAGAGGACAAGGAGAACCTGTTGAAGCTTAACCCTCAACCCGGTTGCTTTCAGGATGGAAAGAAGGATGGATGGCCAAGAACCAGTTTGCAGTGATATTAAGAAAAATTTCTTTACTGAAAAGAGTGGTCAAGAATAGAAACAGGTTGCCCAGGACAGTGGTGGAGTCACCATCCCTTGGAGGTGTTCCAAAAAAAAAACCCCCTGTAGATATGGCACTTCATGGTTTAGTGAGCATGGTGGTGTTGGGTTGATGGTTGGAGTTGATCTTCCAAGTCTTTTCCAACCTTAATTGATTTTACAATGGTTCAGCCAAGCTGCTGTGCCCTCCCCGTGACACCCCCTGCCTCACCTCGGCGAAGAAGGCGGTGGTGGTGATCCTCTGGCTGTCGAAGACGCTGTTCAGCGTTGGGATGAGGTTCTTCACGATCAGGGGGAGCCGGGGGCCGGCGTGTCGTGCCATCGCGCTGCAAACAGAAGTGGCACATGTCACTCGTTCCAGGGGCTACAGGTGGCAGGAGAGAAAAGCTGGTGGCCTCAACTTGGCATTGTCCCCTCCTGCCACCCACTCATCTGAGGACAAAGCGCAAGGTAAGACCAAGCCCACGCCTGGCACACGCCGGGCACCTTGGCAGAAGTTTGTGCCGGTGAACTTTGGTGAGGAAAGACGGGTTTTGTTTTGGATGAGACACTCTGAAATGTTTGGGAAGTTCAATAAAACAGATTTTTTTTTTTTTTGCAAATACTGGAAAATCCCAAACCACTCGTCTCCTCCTCCGCCATCCAAGAGCTATTAACGGCGCTGGGTGGAGGGACGGCAAAGTCCCCGGTTGAACCAGGACCATGGGCTGTGGTCGTCTCTCAACCTCCCTGCCTGGCTTTTCCTTTACCTATTAAACTGTCTTTATCTCAACCCACAAATTTTCTCACTTACCCAATTCTCTCCCCCATCCAATTGTGTTGGGGGGGGGTGGGGAAGCGAGCGAGCGAGCGGCTGCGTGGTGTTTAGTTGCCAATTTGGGTTAAACCACGACAGTTCTTTTTTTGGCATCCAGTGTGGGGGTTCAAAGGGTTCGAGATGACAATAGATTTGATTGAAATGTGCTAGATGGGGAATTATTTCATTTCATTTTAAGTTATTTTATTGAAACAGCTGTTATTGCTGTTTAACTATTAATTGGTAGTTGCCAGCCAGAGTTAAACCAACACACCGATGAACCACGAGGACATTTCAGCAGCAAAAAGGAAAAAAAAAAATCCCTCCAAGATGTTTTGGTGTCCATCATACTTTGGTTAGAAGGGGAGAGGGAGACTGAGCCGTGATGGGAGAAAAACGAGGCAGCTGATAGCAGCAAAGAGTAAAAAAATGGGTAAAAATCTGGCTGGATGTCCAGGCCCAAAGAGTGGTG
>NW_010307988.1:0-822 GCF_000700745.2 Antrostomus carolinensis | reverse complement strand
GGAGTCTTCAGTGCCAGAGTCTTCAGTGCCGGAGCCTTCCACTGCCAAAGCCTTCGCTACTGGAGCCTTCACCACCAGAGCCTTCTACTACCGGAGCCTTTGCTACCGGAGCCTTCGCTGCCAGAGTCTTTGCTACTGGAGCCTTCCACTACCAGAGCCTTCCACCACCGGAGCCTTCTGCCACTGGAGCCTTCACTACCAGAGCCTTCCACTACCGGAGTCTTCAAGCCGTTGGTACTTGGAGTCTTTGCTACCGGAGTCTTCAGTGCCAAAGTCTTCAGTGCCGGAGCCTTCCACCGCCAGAGCCTTTGCTACCGGAGCTTTCTGCCACTGGAGCCTTCACTACCGGAGCCTTCCACCACCAGAGCCTTCGCTACTGGGGCCTTCCGCCAACGGAGCCTTCCCTACCGGAGTCTTCACTACCGGAGTCTTCGCTACCGGAGCCTTCTCTACTGGAGCCTTTGCTGACGGAGTCTTCACTACCGGAGCCCTTGATACCGGAGCCTTCCACCACTGGAGCCATCACTACTGGAGCCTTCCACCACTGGAGCTTTCACTGCCGGAGCCTTCCCTACAGAAGCGGCTCTGCCAACCAACACCTGCCCAGCACATGGCACGGGCTGATCGAAGCCCGGGCTGAACCGATGGCCCCACAGACCACCGGAACCCCGGAACCCCGTCCCGCTGCTGCCCCAGGCCACACAGAGTCACCGTCCCCCGGGGCAGTCACCGCGCAGAGGGGCCGGGCCGGGCCCGGGGGACACCGGGCGGGTGGGGCAGAGCCGTGGTGGCCCCCGGGTTCTGACAGAGCCGGGAACGCAC
>NW_010307987.1:12815-13429 GCF_000700745.2 Antrostomus carolinensis | reverse complement strand
GGGCGGGACTTGTGAGGGGCGGGGCTTGAGGAGGGGCGGGGCTTTGAGGGCGGAGCATCCTCACCCCTCCCTGGCAGTGCTGCTGTGGGACTGTGTCCGCTCAGTGTGACTGTACCCCCCAGTGGGACTGTATCCCCATGGTGTGACTGTACCCCGCAGTGGGACTGTGTCCTGCAGTCCCCCAGGCAGTGCCTCTTCCAGGGCACCTGTGTCCCAGCAGTGTGACTGTAACCTGGTGACTCTCCCAGGAGCCTTTATCCTGGGGCTGTGGTTGTACCCTGGTGACATCCCCCTCCATGCACCTGATTTTTTTTGTACCCCACAGTGGGACTGTACCCCACAGTGTGACGGTATCCCCATGGTGTGACTGTACCCCGCAGTGGGACTGTGTCCTGCAGTCCCCCAGGCAGTGCCTCTTCCAGGGCACCTGTGTCCCAGCAGTGTGACTGTAACCTGGTGACTCTCCCAGGAGCCTTTATCCTGGGGCTGTGGTTGTACCCTGGTGACATCCCCCTCCATGCACCTGAACCTGTCAGGGGGGCTGTACCCTCTGTACCCTGCCTGGTGCCCCTGGCTGTGCACATGCCCCCAGTGTCCCTGTACCCCAGCAGAGA
>NW_010307987.1:9128-12780 GCF_000700745.2 Antrostomus carolinensis | reverse complement strand
GTGAGAGCAGAGTGCCTGTACCCCAGTGACACTCCCAGTGCGCCTGTGCCCTGGCAGTGCCCTGGTGTAGCTGTGCAGCAGCAGGGTGGCTGTGCTTGGCACTCCTCCAGTGTGCCTGTACCCCTGTGGAGCGCCTGTACCCTGGCCCAGTGCCTGCAGACACCTCCAACTGGTCTTGTCCCTGACCCCAAGAAGAAGGAAGTGGCTCTGGCTGTCAGCAGCGCACTTCAGACGTGACATGCTGTGACATGGGGAAGTGATGCTTGTACAGGCAGCCCAGGGGACAAACCCTCAGCCTGGAGCACGCCCTTCCTGAGCACCGCCTGTTCTCAGCCAGTTCCTCAGGCTCAGACAGAGCGGGCTCTTGTCTCCTGAGGACTTTGGTGCTGGGAACCACCAAACATCACCCCTGCAGGGACAGCCCCAGGCAGCCCAGCTGCTTCCCTGGACTTTTTTCCATTGTCACTTGGTCTGCTGCAGTGGTGGCCCTGCTGGCCTGCCCTGCCTGCTGCTCACAGCTGCTCTGGGTCCAGCCGTGCAGCTGATGTCTGCTCGGCATCGCACTGTTCCCCGGGAGTATCCGTGTCAGGTGGAAACCCCCACTTCACTGCCAGCACCTGGGGAGTAAAAGGACCCACCTGGATGCTCCTTCTCTGCTGGGCAGAGGAGACCCAGAAGGCCGAGTGCTGGGGCTGCGGGGAGCGCTCGGAGCAGTGCCTGCGGGGGGACATTGGCTCCTGTCCCCCCGGACATGGCTGGGCAGAGAGGGGGGCTGCCCCTGTCCCTGCCCCTGCTCCTGCTGCTGCTGAGCCTCGCTGGCCTCGCTCTGCTGCACCTCGCACCGGGTAAGGGCTGAGTGGGATGCGATGCTCTCCACGGGGTGGGTGGCAAGTGGGGAGCATCATTCCCCAGGGTGGTGGGGTGCTTCGCCTGCAGCAGGGGCCTGTGGGGTGCATGGGGCAAAATGCTGCGGGTGCTGTTTGCTAAATGGGAGGCAGAGGTGGACTTACAGCTGCTCCCTTGTGTGAGGACGAGGCCCTGCAGTGCAGGCACTCACCCGGGCACGGGCTGCGATCGGACCTTCGCATTTCTCCACTTTATTATTTAACCAGCTGCTGCCTGCAGCAGCTCAGAGATGGGGTGGCTGTCAGGGCTTTGGGAGTTTTTGGTGGGATTGGATGAAAGCAGATGGCAGCTTGTGACTCAGTTCCACATCCCCATGTAAGCAGGGCCCCACACTCGCTGGGTTTGTGCTGGCATCAGCAGGGAATCCAGCCTGGCATCTCAAAGATGCCACCCCACAGGCACCCCTGGACAGAGGCCCGGGCAGGCAGGCTGGTTTAGCACCCTTTGGGAGAGGGTTACAGATGCCTGGGCATTCCCCAGGGACAGTGGGGTCTGTGCAGGCAAAGAGGACGGCCCTCCCGTGTCCTCCAAACCCCCTGCAGAGCTTCCATGGGTGGCTGCACATCTCTAACAACTTGCCCTGAGCTGCAGGCTGGGAATTGTTCCTCATGGCCCCCCCTCTGTGGGGCTGGCTCCCCGTGGCCATTATTTACACCCGGCGCTATCAGTTCCTGACTATCTGCAGCAGAGCGGTTTGTGTAAACTGCTGCTGCTGCGGTTCCAGCCCGTCTCACGGTCACCAGTTCCTGCACAGCTCTTCCCGTCGGACGGGTTTGTCTGACTTCCTCCAGGGATGGGTGAAGGTGGTGGAACGGGTCTCAGCGCTGGCGCCTGTGAGTTTCTGCCCTGAGACCGGTGGTGCCCATTCGGTGGTGCCCATGGATTGCTCCTGCTTTATCAGGCTGGGGGACTGAAGTGCCCTGCCTTGGTGATGCCCATTCAGGGCAACCATGTGCTTGATCCATGCAAGATGGTGAATCCCCGCTCCCAATACTCCATGCCCATGTCTGACACCCATACTCTGGGTCCCTCAGAGAGCCTGTGCTGGTGGTGACGCTGTGCCATCTTCAGCACAGCCATGGTCTCAGCCTTTCACCGCCAGCCCTTGCGTGTCTCACTCTCCCACCTCTTTACAGGAATTAACATCACAGATATGACAGTGTCTGTGTCCTCCACTCTCCCTACCTCTCCGACAACTATGGAGACCTCAACACTGCTGCCCACCACGGCCTCTACCACCACAGGCACCAGCTCTGAAACAGCAGCTTCCACCCCAGAGAGGTCTAGCACATTGCAGGGGACCAGCAGTGCCTCTTCTCCCACCGCACCTCCTTCCACCACACTAGCACTGACAGCCACTTCTTCTGAGCCCTCAATGACCACAGTGGACACCATGGCCACCTTTGACACCAGCACAGGAGTCCCTGGGAGCACCCTCACTCCCAGCCAGCCAGTTGGGACCACATCTGGGACCACCTCTGACATCTCCACCCTGACCCCGGGCACCTCAACAGTTCCTAGGACCCCCAGTGCAGCCACAGGTGAGTGTGGTGGCAGGGTGCCTAGAGGACTGGGGCAGGGTGACAAATCCTCTCAGGGACACTGGGCATGTACTTGGGTGGCTTCATGTAGGTGGCTTCATTTAGGCTCGGTCTGTAGGAGCATCCTGCACCTCTCTGCAGACAGTGCTAATGTAATGTTGCTTTGCCCAGGCACGGAGCCCTCTTCCCGCACCACCATCTCAACCCAGACCCCAAAGGTCAGCACTCCTGCAGACCTGACTACAACACTGCCTGTCTGCCCCACATCCAACACCAGTAAGTGCAATGCTCCATGAGCATCCCGCCAACATTGGTGGCTTTGGGCTTCCAGGGGCCAGTGTGGGTGGTCCTGGAGCCCCAGTGCTTTTGCTATGCTCTCAGTACTGGGGCTTTGATGCTCTGTGGGATGTATGGTTTGCTGTACAGGTGGAGGGTTGTTCTCCTGACAGTGTACGGTGTCCATGACATGATTAACCTGAGAGGATGTCCTGTGTCTGTGCCAGCAGTCCTGGGGAGAGACCCCCAGGTCCTTTGGTGCAGCCCAAGGTTCAAGAGCAACAACCAGAACCATGTTTTTTGTCCCTAGGTGCATCTCACCTCTTTCTATCGCTGCGGCTAACCGTTCCCCTGAACCTGGAGAACACCACTGTGCAGGAGCTGGTGTTGTCTAAGGTGAGGTGTGCCAGGAGGGGGATGTCACTTTGCATCTGCCAGCCATGGTCCAGCCAGCCGGGGAGGGGTCAGGCAGGCAGTGGGAGAATGGCTGGGTCTCGTATTGAATGTCACCTGGAGCCCTTTTAGGTGACGGGGAGACACTCCTTTGGCTGCTGTGGTCCAGGATCAGGCCCTTCCCACGTGGGGAGTGGGGGTAGGAGACCCTCTCCGGTGTGGTTTGACCGCTGTCCTCTCCCCCCAGCTCCGTGGGGACCTGCAGAAGGCATTCCCGTGTGCCGGCCTGGCACTGGAGTGGCGAGGGAAGAGGAGAACCTGACTGCTGCTCCTTGCCCAGCTGGGACCTACAAGGGCTGGCACCCATGGGAACTATCAAGCCTTCTTCTCCCAGCTCCTCACTCCACAGCGGTGCACTCCTTGGGACAACCTGTACAGCTCCTCTTGAACCTGGGAAACCCCATCCTTCACTGCACACCCCCAGAAGACCCCCAGTGCCCCTCACATGCTGGGGTGCCCCTGCCCCTTCCCACAGC
>NW_010307987.1:8844-9056 GCF_000700745.2 Antrostomus carolinensis | reverse complement strand
TGGGAGGAAGGGACCTTGCAGGGCTTGGCTTTTACAGCTGGGACTGAGCTGGCTCAGCCATGAAAGCCACCCTGGGGACCAGTGCATGAGAGAAAGGAGACCTGGAGCCCCCGGTACTGCTGTGCCCAGGGCACTGGAGGGCTCAGCAATGGTGACCTCCAAGCTTTGCAGCCTGGGGAGGCTGCAGTGTCTGAGGTCTTTGAGACATGCTC
>NW_010307987.1:7353-8760 GCF_000700745.2 Antrostomus carolinensis | reverse complement strand
TCTGCTCTCACCTGAGACCTGAGCCCCATCCTGGGGCCAGTGACAGAGCAGCTCTCCCCAGCTCACCTGCCATAGCACTGGCAGAGGAGCACACCCATGCCAACAAAGGCGGGGCAGTAAAGGGAAATCCCATGTTTTCCATGGCAAAGATGACGACTTGTTTTTTCCCAAGTTGCCTTCCTCAGTTTTCAGCTTCCCTGTCTAGCAGAGGTACCAGCGAGGAAAACCAGCTGAGTCCCAAAAACTTTGCAGCGGAGAGACAGGCTCGGGGCTGTCCCCTCCTGGCAGAGGCTACCACAGATGTTCCTGAGGACGGTTCTGCACCCCAAGAGGCTGGGGGTCCCTGCTTTGGTGCTCTTCACCCTGTGACACCATACAGCTGCTGGGGCAGCTGTGCACATCACGGGGCCGTGGAAATCCCGTGGGCTGTGCTCCTTCCCTGTTTTTTTCCAGTCCCAAGCTAAGGAGACAGCCACAGCGTCTGTCCCCCTGCAGTAAAGTCATTTATTAACTGATTAATTAGCCAGATAAAATCCAACTGAAGCAATTATTGGCCTAAGCAGGTCACCTCGCTGGGAGATTGAAAACTGAAATAATTAGCAAAATAGCTGTGTTGCTCATTGGGGGTTATTCTCGGCTGATCCCTGCACGGGGAGGGCTGGGAGGGGGCACATGGGGCTGTGGGATGCCAAACCTGGGGATGGCTCCTGTGCTGGGAAGGAGCCAGCAGCCAGACAGGATGGGGAAAGGCACAGTGGGATCACTCGGCTGTCTGCCAGCTCGCAGGGTCTGGGAGGGGCTGGGCTGGGGTCAGAGGCTGAGCCCAAACAGCTCGTTGGGATGCTCCCGTTTGGGATGCTCCCATTTGGGATGCTCTTTGCAGCCCAGGGTTGCCCCTTTGCTCTCTAGGATGCTGGGTGGATTTGGGGGGCTTGTTGGAGCTGTCAGCACCAAGAGAGGTCCCTCAGTACCCAGGCAGGGAGCTGGGGAGCAGGGCAAAGCCTGCTGGACGGGGTCCCCGTGCTGGACGCCTGGTGGGGCGCTGGGAAAGTAATCCTCGTGCTCTGCCTACGCCGTGGAGCCGGGCCAAGATTTCGTCCCACCGGGCTGATTTCTCCGGCTGTTGAATCCATAACTTCAGACCCCGGGACATGGCTGGAGGCCAAGGCCAGGGTAATGGAGCCAAACTGCGTCACAAAGGGAGGAAAAGGTCCTGAAATGCCGGGATGAAAAGGTGACCAGGGCACTCGCTGTCCCCTGCCAGCACAGCTGCCTTCCACCCTTATTGTGGTTGAGGGGCAGTGGGGGGATGACATGTTCTGGTCCCACTGTGCCCCTCTGCCCCCCAGCCTGAGAGGAAGAAGAGTGGCATGGTGGGGGGACGGGGTTCACACGGGGAAACTGGGC
>NW_010307987.1:0-7122 GCF_000700745.2 Antrostomus carolinensis | reverse complement strand
ATCTGTCAGCATTGTCCAAAGGAGCAGACCCTATGTCCAGCAGGATTGCCACCCTCGGAGGGCCCAGCAGCATCACGAGGCATGTGTCTCAAGTCCCTTGTGACTCAGATGTCCCTTGCAGTGTCCCCCTCCCCTTCACCCCCACCAGTGACTATAGCCTGGCTCCTGCTTTCTGGCAGGAGGGTGTTGCAACACGCCCAGCTTGCCAAGTCATCCAGAACCTGTGGGGTTGATGGATAACCCAGTTCCCACCACCACCACCCTGAGTTCTCTCCTAATGCCCTTGCCAGGAGGCCAGAGTGGTGCTGGTAGGAGATGTTGGGATCTCCGCAGGGTTGGAACAACCAGCCCATTAATTCCAGGAAGGTTGATAAGACAACGTGCTGGGCCATGCCATGCTGCGTGGGATGGTGCAGAGCCCCTGGGTACTGGGATTCATGGCATTTCCCCTTTGCTGTGGGCTCTTAAGGGGCTCCAGTGCCTGTATGATAATTTGGTCCTTGATAACTGCAGATGATGGTTATCCTTGTAGGAGCTGGTGGCTTGCTGGGACTTTGGTTTCAGGTGTAGCAGAAGGATCAATGAAAAGCCCCTTCCCAAGGCATGATCCTCGAGACAAGAGATGGCCCACGGTGGCTGCAGGCTTTCCTGGGAGGGTGTACCAATGCCAGAGCAGGGGGATGAGCTCAATTTGTCACCCCTATGACTCTTCTGGAAGAGTAGCATAGAGACAGGACATTTTGGGGACAGCATGGGCAGGAGGCAGAGGCACGAGGGTCCCCGGACGGTGCCAGCCCCAGCGCACCACAGGCAGGAGCTTGCAGGAGAGCTGAGGGCGAGGTGGACTGGAAGCGCCTTGCTTCAGCAGAGTTATTTTCCCCTATGCTGAGCAGCATGTTTGCAACAATCCCTGTGGTTCCCACCACATTTTGCACCTCAAACACCAGCTGGAGCAGCTCTCTCCAGCGTCAGCACATATTCCCCGTCGGGGTGGCTTTCCAAAGCAATACGGCAACGTCAGCACAGGCAGGAGCAATTCTCCCACGGCGGGTTTGCATCCCTCTAATCCTCCATCAGCCCAGGTGTGGTGGCCACTCAGGTGGCCAACTGGCTGGGTGGTCACCCTGTGGTCTGCAGGGCTGGTTGCAAGGGCCCCTGATGCACGTTCCTCCCCCAGCTTCACGCCCGCGCTGGCATTTTTGGCAGGCGGGTGTTCGTTCCGGGCGAGCGGTGCTCTCCCCTGATTTACTGTCTGTGCCCTGTTCCCGCTGCCGGGGCTCCTGCGTGGGTTCACAGGATGGGGTTTTGTCAGCCGTGACTTGCCCTCCCCTGGCATTCCCCCCGTCGGCGATGCCCGGCCGGTGGGTCGGGGTGTCACTCGGTGTGCCCTGCCTCCGCCGCCTGCCCGATGGAAGCTGGCTCTGGCGGGACACTGTGTACTGCCTAACAGCCCTAATAACACTTTGCAGGAGTTGCCTGGGGGCATTTCTGGTTAAAAAGCGTTTAATTGCTTACAAAATCATGTAGTGGTGGGGGTTTGCATAATGCTGTTCATGGGAGGGGGAGCTGCCAGCAGTGGTCAAGGAGGAGGGGGAGAAGGAATTGCTGCTCCAAGGGAAGGGGAGGCAGAGGGGTGAAGTGATCCAGGGGATCAGGGTGAAGTGACCCGGAGGATCCCCACAGCAGAGGAGGGGGTCTGGGGCTGTGCCTTTTCCTGCTCCAGCCTCCGGGGATGCTGGTCCCACCTTGCAGTGGAGCTTCCCTCGAGCCTATTCACCCCCTCCCAGCACTGCTGTGTCCATACTGAGGTGCAGGTGTAAAACCCCACTGGGGCTCTGGATGGGGACTCCCAGTGCTCCCAGTTGCAGCTGGGGGGCTTAGCTGACACCCCAGGGCCTGCCCCCGACCTTGCCTTACAACCTGCCTCTGCTCCCTGGGAAGCCTTCAGCCAAGTGGGGACTTGGGCCTTGGCTTGCCCCAGACTGGGACACTGATTTTGATGCCCACAATGTCCCCACAAGCATGGCGGCACCAGCTGGTGTTGCCCCATCACCACCAGCTACTGCTCTGTGGTCATCTCCCTTGTGTGGGGAGGAGGTCCCATGGTGTCCATGGGGAGGCTGCCATGGGGAACAGGTCCCATGGGGTCAATGGGAAGCAGGTTCCTGCAGGGACTGTGAGGAGGCTGCTGTGCCACTGTTGGCAGTGCCATGGACTGCTCCAGGTTTGGCTTCCCCAGCTGGTGCTGGTGGCCCAGGGAGCTGTACTGGGCTGTGCCCAGGTCCCTGAGGGAACTGAGTCCCCGCAGGGTGGCCTTTGGGTAACCCCCAGCTCATGCCCCAGCTGAATGGGGCACCCATCCCTTGGGAAGGGGAGGGCTCAGCAGGAGGGAATGGTGAGAGGGGACATTGGAGGGAAAGCACCGGGGGCGGGAGGGGACGGCGGCTGCAACCTGCCTCCTTCTGCCATCCCTATAAATAGGAGGGAGCAGGAGGAGGATTGCACCTGCAGGACTCCAGCTCTGCAGGGGAGGCAGGCAGGGAGGGACAGACAGAGCTGCTCCTCGCTGCTTTCACCTCCCTTTGAGCTTCTCAGTGCTCTGCCTGCGTGAAGGCCCGAGGCATGGGGACCAGGGGATGGACGCTTTCCACCTTCGTGGGATGCTGCATATGGATTCTGCACGGTATGTCCTATATCTTTCTGGTAGCACACATGCTACACAAGCCCTTGAGGGCACAGCAGATACGCTTGTGAGGTGCTTTGCCCTCCTGGCTGCATTGGAAACTTCTCTTATGACCAGTCCTTGTGATATATTGCAAAGAGCTAGGAAAGTGTTTCAGGGGACAGGCATCACCCCGAAGGGCTGGTTGCAGGGGTGGACCCATGGGAGAAGTGAGAGCCTGGCCCAGGAGCCTGCGTGCAGCCATGTACCCCTCCAGCAACGGAGCCAGGGCAGGGCTCCAGGGATGCTCCCATCCCTCCCACATCCCGGGGAAGAGCAAACACCGGTGCTCCATCCTGGGGCCCCTCTTGCACAAGCTTCCTGTGAATGAGCAGCATGAGGTAGACAGCATTTCCCGCTCCGTGTGGAAGAATTAAGATAAAACATGGATTTACTAGGATGGAGTGTGCCAAACTAACCTGGGGGGACTTGACTGATGTGGTTTGTTTTCCCTGAGACAAGGAGGGAAGCGACTGAGCTCCTCTGGCTGAGGGGGTTGGCGCAAAGAGCTTATTTCAGCCAGGGAAGACAGGGAGGAAGCAGCCTGCCGGGAGCGGGAACGGAGAGCTGGAGGAGGATGGACCCCTCGAGGCCTGGTCTGGCATAGGAGATAACGTTCATTAATGACTCTGGCACAAGCTGTCAGCAAGCTAATGAGCTGAACTGGTGGTGAGGTTGGAAGCACCTCTGCTGCAGGGGGATCTGGCTGCCTGGCAAGGGGAGCCTGATGAACCGGAGCACCGGGCTGGGAAACAGGCTCGGGCTGTTGAGCTGCGGTGAAACTCTGCTGGGTCTCTCCCTCGGGGTGCCCTTCGTCTCCCCTAATTGCAGCTGCCTAAAGCCAAGCGTCAGCAGATCTGCCTGGCTCCTCCTGAAGCCAACGGCTGCAGCTTGGTCTCCCCAGAGCCCGCAGCCCTCTCCTAAAAATAAGACTGGGTGAAATGTCACCCAGGGGTGCTGGTGGATGCTGGGAGAGACGCCTGGGATGCGGGGAGGTGTCTCCATTCTCTTGCAGCCAAGCTCCTGGATGTGGGGCAGGATTTTGGCAGGAGGAGGGAACTGTAAGCAGGGCTTGGTCCTGGGAGCTGCTGAATATTCCTTCCATGGGCAGGGAAGCCCTGGTGCCTGCACCCAGCTGGGGGCAAGCGGGATGGGGGCAGGAACAGGCGGGATCTGACCCCAGGAGAGGTTTAACGAACCTGCTTTAACTGCAGTGGGTCAGGAACCATTTGCAGTCAGGGAATCAGGAGCCATTTGCACAAGCCCTGGATGTCCTGTCTGCCAAAGGGCTTTGGGTAAAGTGTATTAAAATGTTTCTCAGACACCCAAAAGGTTGAAAAACAAAAGAACCCCTTGGGCTCTGTAGAAGCGACTGTGCTCAGGGCTGTCCCTGCAGTGAGGCAAAGAGAGCTGAGGGCTGTCCTCGGGCAGCAGAGCTCCACAGACGCCCCTTGGGCTATGAACTAGACTTACTGGGCACCAGCTCTTCCCAGTGGCCAAGTGGCACCATTCCTGGAGTAACTGGGCTGGGTTACAGTGGCTGCCTTTGCCTCTGCACTTGGACCAGCATCTTTCCCTGACCTGTGATGAGTTTTGTCCTGTCTCAGCTGGCGGCTGCTGATGCTGGGTATGCAAAACTTGCTGTGCCTAAGGCAGCCCAGGCTGCGCTCCTCAGCTCTTCAATCAGAGCCTTGTGAGGCCACGGGATGAGGCAGTAGGGCTTAAGTTGGGGCGGGAGCTTCCTGATGCTCAGGCAGAGGAGACGCGTGGCTGCTGAGCCTGTCAGGCTGGCAGCTCCTGCACCCGGTGTAATGCTCCACTTTGTGTTTCTCTGTAGGGCTCGGGGGTGCCACTGCTGTCCCTGTCACCACTGAGGGGACATTTGATATGGGGACAGCTTCTCCCATCGTGGCAGAGACTGAGGATCCCCATGCCCTGGTGATGGGCACTGCGGATATGAGCACAGCGACAGTCGATGCTGAGATAGCCGAGAGCATCCTCAGAGGGAGCCACATGAGCCCATCCTTCCCTCCTGCTTTGGTGACAGCGGCGAGCGACTATGGCTCTACAGTACCAACTCCAACAAACGTGACCAAGCCTCTGAATGTGTCTCAGGATAATAAGAAGGGTTGGTTTTGGCCGCTCTTGCGCCCGCCCCGCCCGCTGCCGCCATTTCTACACAGCACCCCACTGTCACCCCAGTTGCAGAGCTTGATACAACAGGGACTGCTCCTGATGCACCCCTGGAGGTCACCCCTCTCTTTGCTGACGTGCAGGAGGACATCCTCGCGGCTGTGACCAGAGAAGGATCAGAAGATCTAGACCCCACCGCTGGTGCCATGTCCCTCCCCACTACCCCTCTGCCGGCAGCTGCCTGGGAGGCACAGCCAACTGCTGGCAGCCCCCTGAGTGCTGGTGTCACCACAATGCCAAGCCAAGGGCTGACCACAGCCAAGGGAGCAGCTGAGGAAGGTGTAACCCTGCCCGTGGGTATCCAAAGTGAAGCAAGTGCCAACTCCTCCAGCCCCAGCCCTGGTGCTGAGGGGCTGCTCACAACCCAGCAGGATGGGGCAGTGGGCATCGCTCCAGAGCCAGCGGGAGGAACGGCCCCGACTGCTGAGGAAAGTCCTTCAACTTCAGTGCTTGGAGATGCAGAAGATGCAGTAAATGGTGCATTCAGCACAGCCAGCTCATACCACCTGCCTCTGGAGAGTGCAACGGTGTCAGGAGCAGTGGGAAATCCAGGGGAGCCCTCCCTCCTCCCCGACCAGGCAGCGCTGAGCCCAGCCGCCTCACTGGCACCGGCTGGCAGTGGGGATGAGGATGGGCAGGGAGCTCCCGGCACATCATCGGACACTCCTGGTTCAGCCTCGTTCCTTGCAGCCACTGAGGCACCTGCAGTGACAGGGGACATGGCTGACTTGCTGCTGGCCCCGGGGGTTCCCACTGATGTGCAGAGTGATACGAATCCCCCATCCCTGGCCTCCGTCCTCCCCACTGGGGATGTGGGGGCTGCGGGTCTGGCTGAGCCATCCCTGCAGCCTGCCTCATGGCAGAGCCTCGCTGGAGAACAGCCACCACTGCTTCCTGCTGCCCCATCCCCCGCGGACACCTTCAGCACTCCTGGGGCTGCTTACCCACCCACAGGCTCTGGGGCTGGCACCCTGCCTGCAGCTGACAGCGGGACTGAGACACCAGTGAGCCCAGACCTTGGTGCTGCCCCAGAAGCATCCACGTCTCCATCCCTTGGAGGGTCACAGCCATGGGGGACGGCAGCTGGTGCTCCTCAGGGAACTGGTGGACCCGGCACTGGCTTGAATTCAGCTTTGGGTGCCCCCAACCCAGCACCTTTCATACCTGATGGATTGGCATTGCCCACCACTGGGGTCCCAGCTCAGGGGGCCGAGAGTGAAGGGGACACAGCACAGGCAGGAGGTCCAGGGGATGGCAGTGCCTATGCAGACACCCAGAGTGACACGAGTCCTTCAGCCTTCGTCCCTCAGCAGGATTCCTCTAACACTGGAGAGGTGCCGGCTGGAGGAACAGGGGGTTTGGCAAATGCTGAACTGTCCCCTTCATCAGCTCTTGGGGATGGAGCAGGAACAGGAGCAGCCCCAGCACTGGGACAATTGTCCCCACCTGGTCCTGCACCTCCTGGCAGTGCTGGGCTGGAGCCTGACCTCTTGGGGGCTGAAGGACCAGGGGACCTGGCCAGTGAATCCCCCAGCACCCCTGAGGCTGCTTTCCCACCCCCGGGGGCTGCAGCCAGCCCTGTGTCTGGGGCAGAGACACCAGTGAGCCCTGACCTCGGTGCTGCCCAGGGAGCACCCGTGTCTCCATCCCTCGGTGGGTCACAGCCATGGGGGACAGCAGCTGGTGCTCCCCAGGCAGCAGGTCTCCCTGGAGCCGATGGACCAGGCACTGGTTTGTCCTCAACATGGGATGTCTCCAGCTCAGCAGCTTATGAACCAGTGGGACCCCCATCGCCTGCCCTTGGGGACCAGCTTGGCACAAACCTGGAGCTGCCAGGAGAAGAGGGACTTGGAGCTGACACAGCAGAGCAGGCACTGGGAGGACTGGGCAGCGGGACTGGGTCTGAGCTTTCCCTGATCAATGCTGCAGGCAGCGGGACAGCAGCTGGGGTGGATCAACTGCCTGGTGCAGGCTCCTTGTCTGGTCCTGCCTCTGCCAGTGGTGTGGTCGCAGCATCCTCTGTTTCAGATCCAGCCAGCCCAAGTGCCCTTGGAGGAGCGGGGAGTGCTCCTGGAGCCCCACAGCCTTCTCTGAGTGCTGGGCCTGGGGTCCCTCCTGCTGCAGGAGCAGGGGCAGGTGAAGCGGCTGGAGATGGAGGTTCCCCAGGGCAGTCCCAGGCCCCTGCCAGAGGGGCACCAGCTGGTTCA
>NW_010307986.1:0-1079 GCF_000700745.2 Antrostomus carolinensis | reverse complement strand
TAAGCACATCTCAGGTACCCCCCACCCCGAGGAGTTCTGACGGGTTCCCCCCATCCCCCCAACTCCAGAAAGGTTGAACATCCCTGGTCATTGACACGCTTGGTTTCCATCAGTGGGCAAAAGTCAGGTTGAAACCATCGTGGTCTCACCAGCGTTGGGTGACAGTCAGCCCTCGGGGACGCCAGCACTGCTCGCCAACCCTCTTCATGTCAAAGCTGAGGCCGCTGCCGAGAGCGGTGACACCGCGGTTGAGCTGGGAATTTGAGTGTTGGTGTTCAACGTCCCCCCTGAGCCCCAGCACCAGGGTGAGGGGTTGTTTCTTTCCTAGGCTTGGCCATCACCGGAGCATCCGATGGCTCCTTGCAGCCAGGTTGTCACATTTAAAACATGATGGAGCGAGGAAAATTTGGATGGGGGAAGCTCTGAGGGTGGAATTCATCCCTCTGAGCAACACTGAGCAACACCAAACCCACCGGCACTGATGCTTCCAGCTCCCGGGGGATGATCCACTTCATCCCCAACTCATCCAACACCCGCCGGCGTTCCGGTGTCACCTCCCCACTCCCCATCCCCGTAGTGTAACCTTGGTTTTCCAGATCCCAGACACTGGAACAGATTGGCCAAGGATGTTGTGGCTGCTCCTCCCTGGAAGTGTTGAAGGCCAGGCTGGATGAGGCTTTGAGCAACGTGGTCTAGTGGAAGGTGTCCCTGCTGCTGGCAGGGGGGTTGGAACTGGATGAGCTTGAAGGTCCCTTCCAATCCAAACCATTCCATGATTCTATGAAAAAAAAAACACCAAAACTCTTTTAATTTGGCTCAACCAACCACGTTGGATCTCACTTTATCACCAAATACCACCCCTACAACCACCAGCATGGCCACCGCGCCGCGGCTCCTCTTCAACCAGGAGATGCCAAAGCTGGGTTGTTTGGTTTTGGGGTGGTTTGTTGTTTTTTTTTTAACCCCTTCCACACAAAAAAAAAAAAATAAATCAAATCCAATTTTTTTTTCCCCTCCCCATTCTTTTTTGGTTTTTAATTTTGGATGAGCAACGTTATGAAAACCAACCAACCTCGCCG
>NW_010307985.1:3561-14958 GCF_000700745.2 Antrostomus carolinensis | reverse complement strand
TATATATATATATATAAATATATATATATATTTTAACCAGCCCTGGAAGATTAAGCTGATATAATTTTCTCACAATTTTTTAGGCTTTTCTATTTTGTGATCTAGGCTGTATTCTGGGAATATCAGAGAAATGAAGAAGAGACCACAAGAGGGAATGTTTGACTGGGATATCAGGAAAGGAATGATAATGTAATGCCTTTTTACTTTTTATTTTCATCTTGGATCCAAGTATGTGTCACATTAAAGAGAAACTCTCGGCCTCTGATAACTGTAATTGTGCTGGGACATTGCTGTCCTTCTCAAGGTTGCAGATGTTCACGAAGTCTATCTGTGTTTGAAGACAAAGAAAAGGAAAAATTGTTTAACCAAAGGAAGGAAGTCTCAGTTTCTTTGCACTTGTTATCCACATAGTCTTGTCATTGGTTTATCAGGAGCAAAATTTATTCCAAACACATGCTGGAATAAACAGCACACATGAGTTTCCTCTGATGAATACTCAATACAAAGCTGTCTGCTGCCTGTCTGAGCCAGATGAGTTTACATATTATTTTTTTTTTAGCTATTCAAATGCAAAGACCAGGAGTCAGGGACGTCATGTGGATCTGTGACATTCAGTGGCAGATGTTGAATTAAAAAAAAAAAAACAAAGAATATGTTGCTTTCATTCATACAGTGACTTTTGCAGCCATTATTTATCTCTGGCAGCTATAATATTCTGATAGTTAACAATTATTTAGGGGCAAAAGCCACATTCAGTGCATATTGAACCTCATAAAATGATTCCTATTGACTTAGTGGCAGCACTGAGACCTTAGTAACTACTCTTAGACTACTCTAATCAGATTATTAATGCTTTTGAAAATGACAGTTTAAATATTTTTTTTTCCAGCCATGATTGATTAAAAAAAAAAAACTCCTTAGGTAGTGAGAAAAAAGGAGCTGATAGTCTCTGGAAAATTGTGTGATATTTTTGAGGTGGATGATACAAGAGAGTAAGAGGTATCTGTCCTATAATGGAGAGATAATAAAATAATGAAGGATTACTTGTTTTATGAATACCTTTATGAGATATTAGGAGTCTCATTAAAATATTGAAGCAAAAATATAGAGCTGTTAAGTATTGGATGTAGTTATATGGTTAAACTTCCAGAAACTTCTCTGGATCCACCCACAGTGGATAGTTGAGTGAACGTTGTTGTTTACTACAGTAAGTGAATAAATCAGCACCTTGGGGAAAGGCTGCTTCTCTAAATCTGAGTGAGAAGGTGCACACCTCAGCCAGTTAAGTATTATAGGGATTGTATCATGGGAAATGGGGTTTTAGTATTTGCATAGTGATGGTGCTCAGGAGGTGTGCTTAGCACTGAGATTGAGTGGCAGAACTCTGCTTGAGCAGTGTCATGGGAAGCCAGGAGAACATCTCACATCCAGCAGAGATGCCTTTTGCAAGGAGCCTCTACCCTGAAGAGTTCAGAGTTTTCTCTTTGATGAGAAAAAGCTCTGGTAACTTGCTGCTGTTGTAGCTGAGTATTTCTGGGAGAAAAACAAATTTTTATGGGATCCATGTATAGAAATAAGGGTGGCTACAGGACAATGCTATAGGGGCATTATGTCAAGAAATCCATTAAGAAAATGCTGTTGGGCTAAATAAATGACACACATATGAAATGATGTCTCTACAGGTTTGCATTTTGTACAGTTAAAGAGAATTCTTCTGGAGCCATTTCTGTATTTCAGAAAGGTGTGACTTATTGAAATCCACTTTTCCTAGTACTGGTGACATGAGTTTAGTGACTTGTGGGAGTGCTTACTAATCTGGTGTTTACTCTGTGTAAACAGTGTGTAGTATGTATCTACAGAAGAGCATTCCCCATTACCTTTGAGACATACTATGAAGCTCAGCTTCTGTAATTACTCTGAGCTGTATGGTTGCTTTTATGATTGGCACTAAGAAATATAAGACAATTTACTAACCTAATGTTGCATTTGAATATTAATGGAACATTTTAATGGAAGCTCTTGGTAAAGAAAAAAAAAAGAGGGGTTTTATTAGATGAAGTTTAAATAAAACATGAGCTAGAAAAAAAAAATGTGTGAAACTTCTGGAAAAATACCTGCAAGCTGCTGACTGGTCAAGACATTTCAGAGTACCTGTACCAGTACCAAATTACAGCCCTATGGGGGGAAGACAGTGTTGTAGATATCACACCATCGGGGAATTAAAAAGATTGTGAATTTAAGAAGGTCTGGGTATCAAGTCTCCTATTATTCATTGTAGCTGGAAAAAAAGAAGGAGGAAATTTTAGTCAAAACTCCCAGCAATCACTTAAGATGATAGGTGCATAAAAACATTAAAGAGCACTAGAAGCACTCAGAAGAACAAAGCTGGTGAAAGAAGTTTCATTGTGTGTTCTGGGTTCTTGGCTTTGAGACGCTACTGAGGTCAGTAAAGATTTTGTCAAACTGTTCAGCTGAAAAGGATGGGGCTACCAAACTGTGTGACAGAGTAACCCCTGGTATTTCAAGATGTAATTAATGATCATTTTAGGTGTGCCATTTTCACCTGGTCATTTGTGTAGTGTTAGGCATAGACAGCAGTTGGCACAAAGCACCTGTACCTGGTAGTAAAGCAAAACCTTTACAGCTCTAGTGTGCTGGAGCTGTCTTTCTCCCTAGATGACTAAGTCACAAGTCAACGATGACCAGCTCATCACGATGTAAAGACTGCCTCCATAATCTTGTCAAGGTCGGTGTGGTTTATTGGCGGTGTAAGTACTGACCATGGAAGTTAAAGATGCCTGAAGGCAGCCTTAGCCCTCCAGCACAGTTCAGTGTGATTCAAGTGTCATATTCTTCCTTCTACAACAGAAGCTGATGGAGTGTAACGCTGCCTGAAATACTGGCTGTTACAGAGGTCTCAAAGTATTTCCATCTGGAAGTTTGTCAGATTATGTTAACTAAGCTTCTAAAGATGCTTCCAAGGTTAAGTAGCTTTTTTTTTTTTTTTTAATGTGCTCAGGTGATGAACTTTTTCAGACTGCTTTTATTTGAAGAGAGCCTTGCTTTCATGGATACGAGGGCTTGCAGCTTACTGCAGTCTTTTTATATTTAGAATGACATGACTAAATTTCTCATGAACAAGACTTCAAACAATCATAATACATTTTTTTTATAATTTCAGCGTGCATGTTAGCAACCAAGAGCTAATACCATTGGGTGAAGCAAGCTCTGGAGCTTTAGAGCCCTCATGGAGGGTACAGACCTGCAGGGACATTGACTGGTGTTTCCTGACCTCAGTAGGTTTAAACACAGAGCTGTCTGGGCAGAGGCAGCTCTGATTTTTTTTAGCTGTTGGAGGACCCAAGAAAAACTTTTATAGCAGACTATAATTTGTTTAAAATTTTGTGAAAAATTTTACACAAATACACTTTCCCCCCACCTATAACCAGCTGTTACATGTTGGCATGTCAATATGAAGACAATACAACAAAGAAAGAATTTGCGAGGTTTATAAAGGTCAGGTGGGGATGGACCTCACTCTCCTGAGGTAAATGGTGCCCCGTGCTGCTGGGTAAGCAAAGATGGACCTTGTGGATTCATGACTGTGTGCTCAGAAGACACTTGGTACTGGTGGGGGAGGATGCAGGACCTGAGGGCTCCTCTGAGAAGAATGAAAAGTTTATGACTTGCAAATGTGTCTCTTTGTTCTGCTGTTGAAGATTTTAAAGAAACCTCTCGTGACAAAGGTGATTTGGGACTATCTTAAGTCTACCTGATTCCCCTTTTGGCAAAGGGAAGGTAAATGAGTGTTGAGATCCCTTCCGTCCCTTCTTACTGGCCTGGTTTTGAGATGAAGATGCAGCAACTGCTGTCTCTTTGGATGCGGAACACGGGCGTGTCAATTTGTGTAACTGCACACAGCCATGTAGACAACTTAAGCATAGGTTGGGTGTTTGCTAAAGGTAGAGCTGTTGTTATTAGAGAAAGACAAATTTTACAGTATTTGCTTCCCCCTTGCAAAAATATAAGGAATGACAATATTGCAGAAAAGACCTTTCTCCATGATAGTACAGTTATTCCAAAGATACGTTTTTGAGCTGATAGGTATTTTAGTACCAGTCTTAAAAAGAATTAATTGAATACAATTTTATAACATAAATATTTCTGAAGCTAAATCAGAAGCCAAAAAGGTCCCCTAAAAGAACTCTTTAAAAAGAGTTCTCCATTCTTGTGGATTGGTGAAGCATTCCTTGGTGTGGATTGGTGATGCAGGATCTGCTGAACAAGAAAAATTCATTGATATCTTTTGATTTCTCTGGATAACATCCTGACACATTTGGAATTTGGGTTCTGTGCTGGTTAATTTGTTTCAGAAGAGACTTTCTGGCCTTTTCTCCCCTTTCACTTTAATTTGGCACGTTTTGCTAGCACTTAACAGTATTGGATACTACAGGAAATCCCTTTGTAGTATATAATCCCACATCATTCCTGAATACTTATGAAGTCTGAACTCTCTTCCCACATGAGTGGAATTAGTTTACAGTGTTTGACAGAGCTAGTAAGAAGAAATTTACCTCTGCAGCCTATATGGTACCGATGTGCCTGCTCTTTCTGTTGGTTGTATCCTTTCTCCATCAGTTCTCAGACCTCATGTCCTCTCTCTGTAACATTTCACACATCCTTGAGCCCAGGTCTACCTTAAGAATTTAAAATTTCTGGTGATACGACACCTATTTATGTCACTCTGCATCCCCAAATGAGTATACAGTGAACTCATAGCTGCTCTTGTAGTTGTACTGTCCCCTGCATGGTCCATGGCCAGGAGTAACTTCTTGCAACTTGAGGATATCTGAGCCTGCAAGACCTGTTGTAGAGCATTGTTACAAGCAGAGTAACAGTGCAGTTGTTTTATTATGGGGTGACCCAAGACAGATGCTGATTAAACCTTCTTCAGCGTGGTCTGTGATGGCAGCACCAAGGCAGGAGCAGGGCATCTTGACTTCCCATCCTGTGATGTGACCACTATGTAACACCAAATCATACTCTGCCATTGAAGTAGTTCTGCTACTTTTCCTAAAATAAAGTTATATTTTTATAAATGCAGTTAAATACGAATAAATTCTAAAATTAAAAAAAACCTGATGTGTAAAACAAGCTGCAAAGATTTATCATTGTGGTGGCGCATGTTCAACTTGGCTCTTTTATTAAAGATAAGAAACTATTTTTTTATTCTCTGAATTGTTTCAATGGCTGTTGACTTTTGGTAGTTATGAGGCCGCAGCAAACAAAACAAGCCAGTGTGCATAGGATTCTTTAAAATATATTATTCTCTTTCAGATGGCATTTGATGGCCACGCGTTGCCACAGTGTATAATGGCATCCTGTGACATATGTCAACCCTACGTGACAAGCGGCATGAGGAATAGATTTGAAATGTAGAGGAAATAAATGCAAGAATCAATGGCTTCTGCTGGCTGCAGTGAACTGTGCAGGCCTCTGCTTGACAATTTCATGTTTTATGTAAAAGAAGAAACTCTTCTGGAATGTGTCAGGGAGTCTGTGCTGAAAACCATTTACAGTGAGAGAATCAGAGAGAATATGGTCATGTAGAAAACAGACCAGCGACCATATCTTGTATGTCTGCAGGTACTTTGAGTAACAGTTCACAACTTCATGAGCTACTTGGATCTTAAAGACTCAAACTCAATGATTTAGGGTAAGGAATGTTTAATGGAGTTATTTAGTGATTATTTCCTCTTTAAGGGCAATTAAAGGTTGCAGCATCATTGCATTAGTTGTAGAGAAAGAACACTTTTCCAAACCTTAAGAAAACATGGTGTCTTTGTTAGTTGACTTTTGTCTTGCAGTGTCATTTATGTGGTTGCATCTATTGCAGATCATTTTGGTCCTAATGAGAACCTTTGATTCTGCTTATCTTTCTTGGAATAAAAAAAAACCCCAAAACCAAAACATTTTCGTTAACCTGCATTTCAGTTCTTTCTATGAAGATGTGGAAGGTGATACTATTTTCAAGGCGACTAATTTTGAAAAGCAAGCCCTAATTTTATAGTTGCAAATAACTAGGTACAATTTTACTGGTATGATTTGTTGCTTTGAGATGTCTGATGATATCTACAAATCAGTGAGTTAAATGCCTATAATATACTGTTGCATTTATTGAGCATCAGAGGTCAAATAGAGGGTTGTGTGTGGGGTTTTTTTTAAATTCAAGGGTTAGAACACAGTAGGACATATTAGCTTCATTACCTTATCTGTCTTTATGCTTACAAACATAAAGCTTTGAAAATTGTGAATAACCCCTGAAGTGATAAGATAAAGAATTATGAGAGAATAAAAGTTCAAGTGGAGTCTATCCTTCTTGCTCTTTAGGTTTTTGGCCCTTTGAGTTCTTCTCTTCACAAGAGTGAAGACTTGTGGTGACATTGAATATGTAGCACAACACTGAGTAGGATCTCTGAGCCCCTTTATTAATGTCACGCTGAGCTTGCTGTTAAAGAAATTAAATTCAGAAGATGAAACACAAGTTATGGCCATCTTTGCTCAGCTGCTTAAACCCACTTTTCTTCAAAGCAAACTGTGTCTTGTTCAAGAAAATTATAAGGTGGTCCTGAATGCAGAGTCAGGGCTGCTGCTGTCAAATTAACAATCTGTGGTCAACATCGGTGTCTTCCTACTGGTTTCCTTCTGGACAGTTGTAAGCACTGCCCATTTTATTTTCTTTGGGTAACTTCAGTGCTTGTCAAATGTGTTGGACTGATGGCCTGGGAGGAATTATATCTCCATGCACCTGCAGACCAGGACCTGGGCACATGACAGTAGGATGGAGCTCCTGTGCTGGTGGCCACTTGAACCACTAGCAGGTCTTGTCTCTGGTCTCTCCACATCCTCCTCTGCAATCCTCTTGGCTCTTCATCATCCTCAAGTTTCTTTTCAAGTAGGGATGTTGATACCTGACTGCTCAGGAACTGGATGGACACCACCAGCTCACCTGAATCGGTGTAACACACTAAAACGTTGCAATGAGCATTTTTGCTCTTTTACTTAAGATACATTCAGGTACCCGTCTGTTAACAGGGATTTAATTCTAAACTCAAGGAATGCAAAATATGAGTGTATAGAATTTGTTTTGTGCACAAACATTTTTGCTCAGGAAGTTTTTAGCTGTTTGCTCAGGGATTAGTCTTACCTTGCATGCAAATGAGTCTGGTTCTTGCTAGAAAAGTAAAAAAAAAAAAAAAATCTGTTTGAAGGATTTTGTAATGAAAATGGTCCTATTATAGAAAAAGGTGAGAGCTTTATGTTAGAGTAGCTTTTTGTTTTGCTACTGATATTTTATATATTTCTAAGTAGTCAAGAGCCCTCGGTATCGGACTGCTAACTAACCTATCCAGGTGAATGTGAATTAAGAAGTTGAAAGATTTGATTCAAAAACTGCCAGTGGCAGGAGTAGGATTTTTTTTTTCTGGTGGAGTCATATTTTATTTAGACTTTGAATTTTTTTACTTCTAAATGAACTGATAAAACCTTAAACATTTTTTTTCTACATCCCAGTTTCTCCCGTGCTGCTGTTCTGACTGATGTAGCCAAGACCAAGCTCCACACTCTGAATAATGTATTAATTTCTCTGCAAGATGTGGAATTCTAGAGACTAATTTTTGTAAGTATTGTGCTTCTACTTACTTTCAACAGAAACATTTTGTTCCAGCTGAATGTTAGATGTTCATGTGCAATGCACAATTTAACCAGTGGAAAAGATGCGTGTACCTAAAAACATACTGGTGTGGAGATGGTCCTAACTGGAATGAGTGGTTTCTGCTTGATTTTGCTTGGTTATCTCACTGGTTCAGAGTCCTCGTACAATGTTCAGGCTGGTAAGATGCTGTGTGAGTGGTGAAAAGTGGGGAAGTGCTGTGCTGATAACGAAACCTGTTCTTCACTGTTTGTTCATTTTTAAATTCAGTGAAAATATAACTTAACTGGACCTAAATAGCACAGGCAAAGGTGGAGCACTTAAAAATATATTAAAAAAGGATTCTTTCAGCTTGTAGGATGTCTTTCTCCAGTTTTGATAGCTGAAGTGACACAGCCACCTTAGAATGAGATATTTGCCTTGCTTTATGGAAAGATGAAGTCCCTGAAGATCTTGGGACATGTGAGAGTCCCCTGGAAAACCTCTCTCAGAGGAGTCCCAAGCTCCTGAGCCAGAAGAGATTCCAGTTTAAGTCTTTAATAGAAAAATGGTGGGTTTTGGTGAAGGGTGAAGTATTTTCTCCCTTGGATGAAACATACATTTGATAAATCCTCAAGAACTGAAACAGAGAGGTACTGGGCAAATTAACAAATGACACTGCTAGCTATAATTTTAGCAATGTCACTGTTTTGACAGATTCATTTCCTTGCCCCCAGTGTGATTGATAAGTGTATCTGTCTGGGATTAGAGAAAGTTGCTAGAAGGGGAATGCTTGAAGGTCAAATTGCTGTAAGAAGAAGTTATATATTCCTGCCAGTTTTGCCTGGGTAGGGTCAAGGCTTTTTTTTTTTCCCTTGTTTCTAGAAAATGTAGAAAGCAATTAAGAATGATTCATGTTATGAGCTACTTGACTTCTTTTGGTTTTGGTTCCCTGTAACCATTCTAATAGGAGGAAAAAACCTCAAACCAACACACCTCTGTCCAACCCTGACACTTGGTCTATATTGCTGTAAAAAGGTTCCAACACACTAGGCAACTCTTTACTGCTCCAGAAGAGGTGATGTTTTATGTCTGGCTCTTCTGTACAAACTTTTCTTGTGTTTGACAGAATAACACATTCTTTGCTGAGGTTGAAGTTATGAGAAAGACTCTATTGTTGGGTGACTCTGGGAACATTCTGGTGAGGCCGAGCTTTGAGTGCTGGGTTCAGTGTTGGGCCCCTCACTCCAAGAAGGACATGGAGGTGCTGGAGCGTGTCCAGAGAAGGGCAACGGAGCTGGGGAAGGGTCTGGAGCACAAGTGTGCTGAGTTCCCTTGTGGCTGAGGGAACTGGGCGTGTTGAGCCTGGAGAAAAGGAGGCTGAGGGGAGACCTTCTGGCTCTGTCCAAGTCCCTTGGAGGAGGGTGGAGAGAGGTGGGGGTGGGTCAGTTCAACCAAGGAACAAGGGACAGGGCAAGAGGAAATGGTCTCAAGTTGTGCCAAGGGAGATTCAGATTGGATATCAGAAAAAATTTCTTCACTGAAAGGGTTCTCAGGCACTGGAACGGGCTGCCTGGGGAAGTGGTGGAGTCCCCATCCCTGGAGGTATCTAAAAGCCGGGTAGATGAGGTGCTCAGAGGTATGGTTTAGTAGTGGACAGGTGCGGTTGGACATGATGATCTTAAAGGTCTTTTCAAACCAAACAATTCTATGGTTCTATGTTTCTCTTAATGTCTAATTCTATACCCTTAACATAAAATCAGGAAAGTTTTGGGAGGATAGAGATAAAAGGCCTGCTCCAACCTCAAATTGTAATTCTCATCCAATGAAGATCTGAGATTAACGAAACAAATGCACTAAAATGTTTCAGAAGTCTCTCTGTGACCCGGGTGCAAGATTCAGGGAATTTGGAGTCCTACCAGGGGTGATAATCAGTGAATTCCCTTTGGGGAGATGAGACTTGAATCCAGGTCTACAACTGTAACTACTGGACTACTTCAGTACTCTTTTTAGAAAGAGAGCTGGCTTTTCTTTCTTTTTGAAACCTCAGAAGAGGGGACAGAACTAGAGCATCCATGTCAAAATACAAGACCTCGGTCCTAGGCAGGGATAGGGTCTGTCTGCAGCATTTCCCATGGCCTTTTTCAGAGCCCCCTACTCCATAAGTTGGCTTTTAGAAGCACCAAAATTTGCTAATGGAGTTCATGGTCCAAGATGGATGTTTTGAAGTTTATTGATGTGGTGAGACCCATGTGTACTTTAGGGAACTATGCACAAAATAAATCTTAATTTCTTTAAAGAAAACATGTTGTTCAAAACTCTTTTTGAAAACCTGGTCATTAAGATTCACAACAGGAGATAGGGAGTGCTGGGCACTTCTGAAAACCAGCCCTAAGATTCTGACAAATTTTTAATTAAGAGACATGAAAGAGAAAGTACAAACTCCTTGATGGCTGGTCTGCTGTAGATTTAAATACCTTAATTATAGGAGCTCGGGTTTGTTTGTTTTAGCATTCTGTACACTTCTGCACTTCGGGAGGTGCCTGATGTTCTCTTTGGGGCTATGTTAGGGCCAAACTCTTCTGTTCTCTCCAAACTTAAAGCCCTTCTCCTGGAAATGGCAGTTCTAGTGCCTGTGCCAAAAGGCTTTTTTCAATTATCCTGCCTTTCAGTGTGGGAAGATGGCAGATGTGGTAAAAGCTTTTGTTTGCCTGAATTGAGCAGTACATGTGTCCTGGTTTTGCTAGCATAGAGTTAATTTTCTTCTTAGTAGCTGGAATAGCTGTGTTTTGGTTTGTGTGGGATTTTTTTTATGAGAAGGATGTTGATAAAGTGCTAATGTCATTAGTTGCTGCTGGAGCCCAAGGTCATAATGTTTGGCTGGTTCACAGCTGCATTAGGACTGGGAGGGGGAAGTGTAGTAATTAGCAAAACACCAAATTGGTATTTGGATATGCTAATGAGATATTCCATCTCATATCATGTCATGGTCAGTGTATTAACCAGGGAAATCAGGGTCATTCTCTCAGGGATTGCTCGGGCTCTCACTCTTCCCGGGTGTGGGTTTGGGGATTGTTTTGGCTCTGGGATCACTGGCTGGGACAGGCTGGACATCAGTCAGTGGGTGGTGAGCAATTGCACTGGGTATCACTCATTGGAATATTCCGTTATTGTTATCATTATCATTTTATTTTAATTAGTAAATAGTTTTTATCTCAAGCCTTGAGTCTCCTTGCACTTCTCTTACCAGCTCTCCCCTACTCCCTGGAGGTGGGGGGAGAGGAAGAGAGCAGGCTGTTTAGCTGCAAACCAAAAGGGGAAACTACCACAACATACCACCACTTCTTTTGCCAGCAGCAAGAGCAAGAAGTCAATCTTAAAAAGTTTTCCTCTCTTTTTCTATTTTTTTTTCTTCTTCAAAACACTAATATTCTGAAGGTGCAGCTCTGTAGTTGGGAACTCATATCTGGAGGCTGTTTGCACGGTACCATGAGATGCTGTTGAGAGCAGTGTAGGACTTTTGCTTGATGTTGGTGCTTGGAGCTACTCCGTGTTTACAGCTGGTTCACTGATCCCCGCTGGTCATGGGCTGACGTTATTATAGCTCAGGCGAGGTACCATGGTGTAATTTGAAAAGGATGAAAAGTGTTAAGAGCACAATGGGAAGCACACTCTGAAAAGCTGGATGGGAAAGCTGAGACTTTGAA
>NW_010307985.1:0-3525 GCF_000700745.2 Antrostomus carolinensis | reverse complement strand
ACTTGAACAAGTCTTGTGTGTACCATGTAAATTCCTGTTAAACCATCAAAGTAAGGCTTAAGTTGAGCTTAAGTGAATGGGTCTCATGCAAGTGTTCTGCCTGAGGGTAGACTTCACCCTGGCTGCTTATTTATTTATTTATTTATTTGGAAAATAAGCTGTTTAAAGGAAACTGGAAAACACAATGCTAAGTCAGGTTCTACACAGGTATCTATTATGCAGGTGTATAAATCAGGACCAAATCCATCCCTTAGCCCCACAACAAAGATGTTATCATCTCAAAGTGGGCTGGGCTAGTGGCTAAATTACTCCACCAACAGTTTTCTCTTCAAATGGTGAAATATCTGAGGATAAAAGGGAGGGAAATGATGCAGTGGGGGAAGGAGAGGATGAAGAACAGCAAGGTTGGGAGTGGGTGGAAAGGCACAATACTGGGCTGTGGTGTGGATCACACCTGGGAGGGCATTGATTAGCCTGAGGAAGTCAAAGGGTTCAAGAGGTTGATGAGGGTCTATGAGGGCTGTTTAGGGATGTTTGTCTCTATAAATTTCAGTGTGTTGTACAGTGAGGTCAGGGCTACAGCACAAGGGAGGGGATATCCTGAAATTATGGAGGGTAGCTGCTTCACAAATGTACTACCTGCTCATCAAAGCCCAGCAACTTGCCTGGTATAGAAAGGAAGGAGGGGTCGCCCCCCACAACCCTCAAAGAATGAGAGGGGCATAAAGCTGCAATGAGGATCAGTGTTGGTTAATATAATTTCTAAAAAGTCAATTTTTCTATGCAGGATTCCAATAAAACCTTTGAAAATTTTTTTTTTTTTTTTTTTTCCTCCTCTCTCTAGAGTAAAAAGGTGTATTTTATTTTTTTAAATGCATATATTTATTTATTAAAAAGACTGAAAAACCTTATTCTGGTCTCAGAACCAGCTTGTTGATTTCCCATCATGCAGGAAGATGCAGTTCCTACCCATCCCTGGCAGCAGTTCTGGGGAGAGTGGGCTGTAAGTAAGAGATGAGCACCCTTGGCTGGGGGCTGCGGGGTTTATTGGCTATAAACTCCTGTACCACCGTGCAGTACAAGGCACCAGCTGCTGGTGTCATCCTGTTACCGTGGGATAGTGCTGGTGTGCAACGTGTTTCTATTCAAGCATCATAATACATTTTTTTTTTTTCCCTGTAATTTTTGTCTTGGAAGTAATGAAGCCTGACAGCTTTGCCTTGTGCATGATAACAATCCCACACTGGTATCTTTTGAATCCTTCATTGCCAAATTCATAAAGGAAGAATGACTTTTCCAAAACAACAGTAAACATGCTTCATTTTAGAAGACATTGTGCTTAACAGCCTGAAACAGCAAAGTGGTTTTTTGAGCTATAGCTAAACTAATTTGAGCTACATTAAAAGTGCTGATCTGGAAGCTGAGCTGCTTTTTGTAATGGAGCAGGAAAACATAGAATTGCAGTGGTTGAAAATGACTTTTGAGATTGAGTCCAACTGTACCTGTCCACTACTAAACCATATCTCTGAGCACCTCATCTACCTGTCTTTTAAATCCCTCCAGGGATGGGGACTCCACCACTGCCCTGGGCAACCCCTTCCAGTGCCTGAGAACCCTTTCAGTGAAGAAACTTTTCTTGATATCCAATCTGAACCTCCCCTGGTGCAACTTGAGGCCATTTCCTCTCGTTCCATCACTTCATACTTGGGAGAAGAGACAAACACCCACCTTGCTACACCCTCCTTTTAGGCAGTTAGACAGTGATATATGGCCTATATCATCATTTTTATCAAGGGTATGTGTGGAATGTTTGCAGTGTTTTGTGTGCAAAGAGTGGGACTAAGCAAGGAGGTCCTGTGCCATGCTGCCAGCCTTACACGGATCAGCTGCAGGCTCCAGCAGAGGATGTGGACTGAGAGTGAGCAGGGATTCATACTCATAACGTGGTTCAAGCCTTTTAATGGAGTGCTTCATCATAAAGAAACCTTTGAAAGACTGTTGAAAAGAAATCTGCATACAATTAACTGAAGTCTGTGAACATCCAGGCGCTCTGGAGGACACTGTTGCAGTGATTTCAGCGCAATGGGCTTGGGGGGATGGACTTAAAACAATAAAAAGTCCTTTGAATTTTTGCTTACTGTAGGATAAGTACAGCTTAATTTGGTTGAAGCTGAATGAGTTACTCTAGGATTACCTTGATGTAAATGAGAGGATAATTTGTCTCCCTAAGACTGTTGCATGTTGTTTTGCATTTTATTTTATTTGATTATATTTTATGCTCAGGATTTGTAAGTGTAAATAAGAGGGTCAGGAGCAGAATGGTGGTGGAGCGGACACTGGTAATGGACGTATCTAGGCTGAAGAGGCTGGGTCCTTGCTTTAATTTAAGTGAATTGATTGCTCATTAACCTGAGTTACCTAATGTGTGTAAATGCTTGTCAAGTTAATCTACAGACACTTGTTCTGGGATGTAATAGAAAACTGAACTGGATTACAGAGAGGCTAAACCAGACATTAGCTCGTATTAGCAGCCCTTTAATTTCTGCCTGTGGGGAGCAAAGTCCTACCTATGCCAGCGATAGAACGAGAGGAAATACCCTCAAGTTGCACCAGGGGAGGTTTAGGTTGGATCTGAGGAAAAACTTCTTCATCGAAAGGGTCATCAAGCACTGGAACAGGCTGCCCAGGGCAGTGGTGGAGTCACCTTCCATGGTGGGATTTCACAGACAGGTAGACAAGGTGCTCAGGGACATGGTCTAGAGGTGGAATTGGAAGTGTTGGGTTTATGGTTGGACTCAATGATATTAGTTCTTTTCCAACCACTACAATTCTGTGTGATTCTGTGAACTGCTATTGTGCAATACTTAAAGATTATTATTATTATTTTTTTAGGAAGTGAGTTACCTAATAACAAACAGTAAGTCATCTCAAAACATATTAAACAAAGTCTCTAGTGATTTATTGAAGATATAATCAAATTGGGCTTGACAATGCCTCATAGGCACACAGCTGCTTTGGGGGCTTCCCAGAGAGCTGGAGAAGCGTGAATCCCACTGTGCTCCCTGAATCACAGTTTTAATGATAATGTTGCAAATAAATAAAGAAATGAGCTGGGCAGGGGGTGGGAGAGCAGGACATGGGAGGAAAGGGAGGAGAAGAGGGGAACATATTGAGATTTTTATGCCAAAAAATGAAATACCCTTTGGTTTAGGTAGTATGTACCACTTAAGTGGGAGCTTTTCTCTAGAGATGAGGTCTTCAGCTCCTTACGGGTTGGAGCATGTCCCCTGTGATCACCTGCTCAAGGGGCTGGGAGGGGTGACTGATATCTTTCCTCTATATGATATCTTTAACGCTGTGGGAGGTAGTGTTGTGTGTAGTGATTGATTACAAACCTGCTGACCTTTAAGCCATGGAAATGAGAAGAGGGAATAAAGGACTCCATGTGTCTTGTACACTAGTGTCACTGGGGAAGCTGCAAGTGTAGTTACAGTTGTAGTACACTGCTTGTAGAGTGTATTATGT
>NW_010307984.1:429-683 GCF_000700745.2 Antrostomus carolinensis | reverse complement strand
CATCCAGGTGGCATCTGGGTGTGCAGGGCTGTGACGTACCCTTGGCCACTGCCGGGTGTTGGTGATCCTCGCGGCAACGGCACCGCGTGGCTCTGAGGTGTGGGGCAGGTGAGAGGGGACCCCCTGGCTTCCAGGCTCGGTGGTCTCGAGGGAGGAGTTCCAGCTGCCAGACCCTGTGCCCGGGTTTCTGCCCGTGTCCCCCTGCCCCTCAACCGCCTCCTGCACCGGCCGGTCTCCTCCGCCGCTCCACGCCG
>NW_010307984.1:0-214 GCF_000700745.2 Antrostomus carolinensis | reverse complement strand
TGGGTGCATACCGGTGTGGTGTGAATGTCCCCCGGGTTACGAAGCGCCGAGTCCGCTCCCCGTCCCCGGGACAGCGGGTTTGCAGCCGTAGCATCCCCACCGGTGTGGGCGGCTTCACCGCGCCCGATTCAGACCTGATTGAAAACACCACGCAAGAGAAATGGGTTTAAATGACCCACTGGCTCCTGCTCGGGAGCTGCTCCAGGGATGAGTG
>NW_010307983.1:3414-14883 GCF_000700745.2 Antrostomus carolinensis | reverse complement strand
CCCTTCCAACCCAAACCATTCTATGATAGAAAGTTACGGTCACATGGGACTTCTGCAGCTCAATTAAAGAACTCACCCGCCCTGCTCAAACAGGAGTGATGTCAAATAAGGAAACAGCACAAAGCGAAGCTGAGAGATTCCCCAGTAGCACTGGAAAGTCTCTGCTACTCCAATCCATCTAAAGTCAGAAGTATACTTTGGTGTTAGTTCCACCACCCTGAAAGAACTTTTTCTGTTAAGTATTATTACAAAATAATGGGAAATTTGCCAAGTTTTCCAGTTTAAAAATAGCAATTCCCTCTTTTCTCTGCAAGTACATTGATATTTCAGTTGTTTTAAAAATGAAAACAAATTTATTGTTAAAAATGTCTTACTGATGTCCCTCAAATTTTAAAGCATACTTGGCTGTAACTTTAATCATAACCTTTTATACAGAAACCTGGGTTTATGTAAAGCCAGAAATAATGAATTAAGTCACCAAAAAAAAGAATAAGCAGTTATGGGAGTTGACTCTTGTCTTTCAAAAGACTGCAGTTTAATGGGAAGGGTTTTAAAATATAAAATAATAAAACAAATACATTTCCAAGGGTAGAGAGAAAACACTTTGGTTTTAAAGCTTTTTCATTTGTTATTAATTTTCTTTTTTTTTTTTTCCCTTAAGAAGGCTTTATTGTTTTATTTGACTAAAGATTAAAAGTAACAGTAAGACTGATACTCTATGGCTTGCTTTATTTTCATTAATGAGAGTTATAAGCATAAAATCATGTTGAGTAGGGTAAATAAAAAAAAATCACTGTCAGGATTTAAATAAAAACAAGAAAATCATGTTGAGTAGGGTAAATAAAAAAAAATCACTGTCAGGATTTAAATAAAAACAAGTACAAAGCACATGGGTAATGTCCAGGATGAAAGCCTCTCTTTTTCTAGAAGATCACTGATTTTTCCCACCTGTGCCAATATGCAAGGTAATAAGAGTTCAAGAAGGTTAAAGGTTGTCTCTCTCCTTTCCCACACACTAGACAAAGTAATTCTCAGTTGCTACCTCAGCAGTGCAAAATGGTTGAGAATATCAATAAGCCCCTGCCACTCTAAAATATAAAGCACTGGCACAGCTAACCACCATATGCTGTAACAAAAGCAGAATGGAAGCTTTGATACGTAAATTATATCCGCAGGATATTTCTAATACAGACATCAGAGGCTTTTAATTCACAAAGCTGACTGAATTCTATATGCTGATGCATTTCATGTTCAAATTAGTAGTGATGAAATCATCCTGTGGTTACTCATGATGCTATGTTAATCTTCCTTTGGAAGTTACATTTTCAATCAAAGATAAAGAATTTAATTAAAAATTTTATCTTCAGTGTTGTGTGGGGGTTTTTTTTGTTGTTGTTGTGGGGTTTTTTTTGCAATGCTGGAATAGATTTATGTAAGTTCCCATTATAATCTCAATTTAAGTCCCCACAGAAGCTCACAAAAAGCCAGAGATATTTGAAATGAATATAGTGTGATACTCTAGGTCAACTATTGCAGTACACCACTTTGTTTCTTTTAATACCTGCATGTTTTCACACATGCCACATTTCTTCTCCCCTTTCATTAAATAAATAGCACACCTGTGCTGGAAGCAAGGCAGACCACACAAATACTTAAATACCACTATGGTACCTCAAGACTACTGAGCAGAAATACTGCAGCATTCATTTAAAGTACTAAGTGCAGCTTTTGCAAAGCAGTAGACTGCTTTTGCTGAAAGGAAGTATAACACATCCCTGGCTGGACTATCATTTACCTTAAAAAGGCAGGATTTGGAGATCTTGATTCTCTGCCTAGGTCTGCAAGAGTAGCCTTAGTGCATGCCTCGGTTATTCAACCTCTAAAACAGGGAGTGATACTGACCTGTCTTTCCACACCACTACTACTAAAGGAAACTTTTAGTTTCAAGTTAAGTAGCTCACATACTACAAATGGCTAAAAGGAATGCTTGCCACCTTAAGGATATTCCCATATGCAGGACATTTTTTGCCTGGTACCCTGCAATGTGTTCTAGATGATTCTGACCTTGCACTGAAAGCTCCTTCTTCCTCCGTTCCCTCCCTTCCTCCTCACGCCTCACCAGCCCTACCTGGATGTGAGAGCTCTTAAAGACTCCCTTGTTCTCACTAAGGGACCACACACAGCAATGCAATTAATAGTCTTAAAGGAATCCCTTCTCCTGAGAAACAGAAGAGGTTTACAGATCAGGAGAAGGCAGTCCTTTAATGCTGTCTCTCAATCTGATTTCATTTCATTGCACTTGTGTCTCTTGGCTTCATTCCCAATTCTGTGTTGTACAACATAACGTGGAAGAAAGGAGGCTGGGAGAGCCCTTTGCTCTCAGCCACATGAGGCTCTACACAACACAGTGGTCAACTTCAGCCTGCTCTTGGGTCAGGTTCAAACATCTAACCACACAGATCTAATTGCTCTATTCCAAAGAAAGGTAACAGCAACAGAAAACTACCAACATCAATGCAACTTTTTGTTCCTGGGTGCAAAAGCATCTTCTGCTCAAACACTGACACATCTGGAAGTGGACAAAACACTTAAAGAAAAAAGCCTGACACAAATTAACGTGTGTGGTGACCTTGTCTGGCTGCCAGCCACCAGCCCAGCTGCTCACTCGCTCCCTCTCCTCATCAGGGCTGGGGGAGAAAAAAAGCAGCAGCTCGTGGATCGAGATAAAGACAGGGAGATCATGTATCAATTACTAACCTGGGCAAACCAGACTCAACTTATGGAAAAAATAATTTAATTTTTGCAAATTAAAGGAGTGCTGACTAGGGAGAAACAAAGCCCTTTGCTGCCCCCCCCCCCCCCTTTTTTTTTTTTCCTCAGCTTTAAAAACTTCACTCCCAACTCCTCTACCTTCCCCACACACGCAGCAGCACAGAGATTTGAGAGCTGAGGTGGTTATGGTCAGTCCCTAACAGCTCCTTCTCTGCTGCTCCTTCCTCCTCACACTTCACCCCTGGTTGCAGCATTCTCTCTCCATCAGGGTTTCTCCAGGAGCAGCAGGACAATCTCTGCTCGGGCACCTGGAGCACCTCCTCCTCCTGCTCTCACCCTGCTGCTCGCAGGGCTGTTTCTCACACTTTTTCCCTCACTCCTTACTGCTGGGAGTGAGAAATGAACGGCGCTTTCCCTGAGGTGCCAGCAGCAGGGCCAAGGGGCTTAGCTGTGCCCTGGGGTGGGAGGGTTGGAGCTTATTATGTCCAGCACAGGGCAGCCCCAGCCTCTCCTCACAGAGGCCACCCTGCAGCCCCTCACTGCCAGTGCCTGGGCACGTAAACCCAGCAGAGTAACCACCATTAACATGGCTTGCAAGGTCCAGCAGAGACACAGCTATTCTCTAAATATAGCTACAACTATATATTTTTCTGTGTCTGGTGAGGCTGCAATGTCTGTATTCGACACAGTGCAAGCTTAGATAGCGTGAACATGGTGATTTTCCTGAGGAGAAGCCAAGGCAAGGCAATTAATATTGCATTGCTCAAACATTTCAGTGCACAGCAGCAGCAGCTCCAGGTTTAAAATCTTTTTGGACAAGAGAGTTGAAACGCTCTCCTTACACCTTCCAGGACTGCAGGAATAAATCACACTTGTGTGAACTGCCACATTCAATGAGATCCATCTCACACCAATGTCTGACCTGTTCTGCTAATAGCAACTAGTTCACATTACAAGGGCATGCAAGCAGCCAGCCACATACAGAGAGAGAGTTCACCTAACAAATCCTTCTGTTTCCTTTCATGATCTGCTCAGAAACCTTTTGAGCTAGGCTGCTTTGGGGGCACTACACCTGAAGCACTAACAAGATTCTCTGCTGTGACTGCCTGACCTCTTCTGTACTCCCCTTATGTTTCGGTGCCCGCACCACCCTGAGGCTACAATCCACTCCACGGGATCATGAGATACTGCATGAAAAGGTCCCTACTTTTCCCTCCATGTTGACTCCATTGCCCTTTATTACATTCTCTTCCTACATATCTCAGTCGGTCTCCATTTCTCGTTCTTACTCACATCTCTGAGGATCCAGCCCACCACTCAGAGAAAGATAGATGCAATTGGTCAAAAACACTCCTCACAGTTCCAAGTTGGATGTCCAGCCGATTTTCTTTGTCTCACAGCATGCAAGATGAAGAAAAGGTCCCTTCCCAGCCACACCACAAGTTAAATCTCACATATCAACTCCACCTCTTTCCTTGGAGCTTCTGCTGTGTTCTGGCACAGCTCTCCCCTGTCTGTTCCACAAAGAAGCTGACATTTTGAGCAGATATGTCCCCCTATCCTGCTTTCATCCAAATCCTTTAAAGTCCCAGATCCATATGTTGGAGCTTTTTTTGGCTCCCAATGGCCAATGGATATATTCTTGTGACAATGCAGCTAGTTATTCATGATCAAAGCACCCACTGACAAAGATCTTTCTTCTTAGTTCCCGAGTTTTGCTTTTCTCCCTCCTTTTGTGTTCTGAATTTTGTTCTCTCCTCCAGTACATGGATTATTATTTCACTTCTTTTGGTACTTTATCCTCACTCAGTACAGAGTATATAATCTTCATTTGTCTTAGTTTTGTTCTAATACCTCGTAATAGTCTGGCTTTCTTTTTCTTTTCCCATCCAACAAATCATCAATCAGGCACTTGTGTCTGTTCTCTGGCACAGGAAAATTGCCAAGTTTGAAATCCATTTCTCCTCTACCTGTCTGTCTCTTCCTCTATCTTCTGTTGCACTCCTTTGGTTGTGCCCCAGGCACTCATCATCATCTGCTGGCTCTGCATACCTGGAGTTTTCTGTACTGTTTCCTCTTTTCATAGAAACACAAAATGGTTTGGGTTGGAAGGCACCTTTAAAAGTCATCTAGTCCAGCCCTTCTGCAATGAGCAGGGACATCTTCAACTAGAGCAGGTTGCTCAGAGCTTTTCTATTTTAACATGTTTTTAGAATGCCACCCTTACCTCTAATCACACCATTGATCTTCAAACTTTGTTTTAGAAAGTCTGTCCTCAGGTAGCAATTTCTGTTCCTAACTAGGCCAGTATATTTCTTCCTCCACACATATTCAGTCTCTTTTTCTCTATAGGCAGCCTGAAGTGCTTACGGAGTACTCAATGTTGTCTCCTTCCCCAGGTTCTGGACTTAAAATCTGCCAGTCTCACTCCCACAGAAAGTGTCCTGTTTGCAGGCTTCAAAACTAATTGAAAGAATCCTGTCAACAATTACACCTGTATTCTGGGTTCAGTTCAGCAGCATTATGTTCAAGCATTGTAAAAGACGTACCGGAAGGGAACTGACATGACTGTATTCATACACAAACTGGAACATCATCACCTCACAAAGCTGATTATACCAATCAGTGAACTGGAATCAATAAGGGCATAATAAGAAAAGTCTCAATTTGAGAGTCAACGGTAATCATTCAGCTGTTATAGTTAAGCAAAGCGATGCTTCCAAATCCAGAAGGAAGTCTTTTTTGATGTAGTGCCTCAGCATCAGGCACAAGACATAAATTTAATTCCAATACTAAAGATGCAGGATTTGAGCTATTCCCCAGAACATGATCCAGAAAAGGTTAAAACCCACAATGAATACATTTCAATTCACTGCCTTCTCAAATGTGACCAAACACTAAAGAATCACTTCAGCAGGTGGGGACAAAAGTTAGCATAATTAATGCAACACTTTCCTTGAAGTGGTCTGGAGATTTTGGTGAGTATATTAAAAAAAAAAAAAAAAAAGATAGGAACTTCTACTAAACCTAAAGCTGGCTATCAAGCCCACAAATGGAGCATAGCCTTTTTCCACTGTAGCTAGTTTTCCTAGCCTACAAAAACTGCTCTTAGACCATTACAACTAACAATAGATCTAAGGACTTCAAAATTTTCCAGTGGTATCAGAAAGAATCTGTGTCATAAAAAATTTCTAACATGTCTATTTGAGTTTTTCCTCTACAGAAAACCGTATGGCAGCGTTTTTTCCAAATAAAATTTCTCCACTAAAATAATTATTCTGATTTTTTTATGAAATAACTGATTGATTTTCTACTGTTTTAAACAATTTTATTAATGAAGAGTTGATAGGAGGTGAGAAAAACAGGAAACCCCACATTTAACAGGGAAGTTGGCAACAATTAATCATTCAAGAATAAGATGAATTGGCTATGCGTCAACATAAAACACATTGTACATAATAACTATCCATCTTCTACTTATTGTCAGAGTAAGAAGATGACATAAGACTTTTACTTGATTTTAGAAAAAGTAAACAATAGTTTTTAGGATTTACTCTTTAGGCATGAATTTAGAGACAAGGAGTATTCAGATGTATCCATCTAATAGACAACAGCATATATTTTAACTAAGTTTTTAGCAAAGTTTCAATGTCTGAGTGGTTTTTTGTTATTGTTGTCATTTTTGTTGACAGAAATAATAATAATAATAAAAAAAATTAGTCACCACACTGAACATATTGGGCTGTGTTTTACTTACTGAGAACTATTGAAGCATCTGTTTTACTCCTGAACTCCACAATCCAGCAGCGCTCCAGGATTACCACTTCAGAGGCTTCAGAACTCTGCGAGACAAAAAGATGACAAAACGTTAGGATTTGGAACCTGACTGGGAAGTCCTTCTGTTTGGCTGTTCACAGCCAACACAACATGTAGATATAAAGACAACAAAGCATAATAGTCATCAGGCAGATGGATACAGACATTCCTTAATTACTGATCTGTGCCATCCTGCTTCAGCTCAATGAGCTGTAATGGCAATAAACTGTAGAAAAGATGACACAGGAAACTAAGAAAAAAGAAACTCAGTAGTTAGGGTTTTTTTCATATTGTAGGTATGCAAAAGTTTCGGTGCAACCTCATTCCTAAGCAAATCGGGCAAACCCAGCCCATTCCAACTTCCACATTTACTAATAAGGCTGAATCACATGTCGGATTCTATTCCAAGAGTAGGATATTTTCAAGTGAACAAAGTAACCTGCAATCTTGCAGTAGGCATTTCTCTTCCAGAGAAATGAGATTTCTTTATCATCACTTGAAACTTTGAATGTTGTCTCTGGCTATGCAATTCAAATGACATTAAGTGATACGGACCTATTGCAGAGCTCAATATGATACAAATTACCACTATCATTTTTAGCAAGTGCTCTGCAGAGAAGATGCAGACTCTTCCTTCAAGTTTACTAAGTGTGACTCATCCTTTAGAAGAGTGAAGCTATCAATCACTCCCTCAGAATTAATATTTTTTCCCTTAAAACTTTTATTATCCATTTTTTATCTCTAACATCTGGTAACAAACAACCCCTTAGAACATGCATCTATACATTTCCTCATTGTAGGTTCCCCACATGAATATCACAGAGCTCATTCTCTACTTCAGTGAGATTCTGCAGGGATTAATGTAAATTCTTATTTTAACATTCCTTCCTCAGGTACTTCTTTATTCCAAGTGATCCTAAAGATGAAAATTTTTTCATATTGTGGACCAACTTTACCAAAAGTCTGAACTTTAGTTTCACGTATTTGACACCTAAATATGAACTTTTTAATGAAGTCATTCATTATAACACCTGCCTAATATAAACATTTTATATGTTACTGTGCTATTTGGCCTGTCAGAGTCAGACTCAAACACTTGCCAGTAGTTTCACATTCATTTTTAAACAGATGGATTGATCTTGTATTTTCTCACAAGAAGATCCTTTACTTACCTAGTAATACCATTGTCTTTCATGAGCCAAAAGTGAATATTTACTGTAGTCTTACTGTATTAAGACTGACAAGCAACAAACAGGTAATGTTTGAGAAAGTCTAGCACAGATTTCCTTGAGAAAGTCTATATTTATTCCTTCTCTCCTACCTTTTACCACTTATTAAATGAATACTCGAAACACAGTTATCAAAGCACAAATCAACACCCAAAAGTGATAGAAGGTTAAAAAATAAAAGCAGAGGAGCGAGGAAAAAGCACGTGATGTTAAATTGAAATATGCCAGAAGTCAAGAAATAATGTTTAATAGATTAAGAAAAAGCAGACTTATCTTGAAACCACTTTCATAATATTTCAAAAAAGTTGATATACAAGAGGTGTATTGTCCTGCAGACTGAAAAATATCTAAATGATTCTTTAAAAAAAAATTAAAAGGGAAAAAGCAGTGAAACAGTGCAGTGAGTTTTGGGAGAAATACAAGTGCTGCACTGAGAACTTTTTTATTTATAGAATATAGCAAGTAGAGCACACATAGTAGCCCAGAGGCAATTCTCGGGTACTATTGAGTGAGGCATTCAGGTTCTACGAGGGGAAGTAAAATACAAGAAGTCATTATGAGAAACAGCTAAAGTCAGTTTGGGAAAATAGGCAATAATAGTTCCAAAAATAAACAGCAGACTAATTAGGAAGAGTTCTGCACTGCAGTGATGCTGATAACTATTTTAATTCTTTAGATTTCGAAGCAAGATATCAACACCAATACAGTCTCCCAGATAGCCCTCCCTTGAAAAGTGGAGAAAACAGCTCGATTCCTTGAAGAGCTGGCAACCTTTCAGAAAAGATATGACCAAAAGAAAGGGGTTTTTTCAGAAGTTAATCAAGGGCTGAGACAATTTAACACTCAGCTGTGAGTACATGAAAGATTCTTATCCAATCTCTGTCCAAAAAATAGTCATTCAACTCTTAACACCTTTTCCCCTTTTCATCCCTACAGAAAATGGTTCCTATGTTGATATTCATGCCACACCGATGAAACACGCAAATGTGACAGCTCCCTAGACTTAACTTTTCCTCCAAAGCATGTATCTGCAGTAAGTGTAAGCCTGTCAGTACAGAAACGGAAGCAACTCTCTGTTGCATGGCTTTCTGACAAGTCAGGTACTCAGAAAGGCCAGGAATGAAGAATCTCAGCTTCCATGTAGTTCGCTACGGTCACCAAGACTTCAAGGCTCGATGTTTGGATTTGTATATGAAAGGCACACATTTAGTACAAACAAATTGGCAAGTGATTAGAAAAAATTAACTGGCAAATAATTAACGAGAATTTGTATATTAGCGGGATTTGTCTCACAATGCAGTTGACATGTAACAACAAACACAAGAGAGGGAGGTTCAGAGTATTTCCAGCTCTTTGAATTTTAAGATGCAGCACAAGAGCCTGTTTAGAGACAATTTACTTCGCTCCCTACACAGTAGTGGAAGCTGGAATGAAACAATGCTGCAACTTCAAATGAATCTGAATGTTTTTCCAAGGTATACAATCAAGTGCTGTGATCAGAGGATATGTAGTTCCTTTTTCTGTATGTGAACGGGAGTAAAAAGGGAAACAAGAAAAAAGATAAAAGAGCATAAGGCTGCCAGAAAAGAAAGTACATGTTGCTGCAAAACATCTCCCTGACACAAAATTGAAGAAAAGGACCTTCAGAATTACTATTTTTGTGGACTTTTCATAATTTAGATGAGCCATGCTCTGTCTGTCACACAAGAAGTAACAAGAAACTTATTTACAAATGAAACGACAAAATTGTAATCAAGGGAACCGTTATGCGTATCTGATAGAGATCAGCTTTGTTTTCCAGTACCTGAAGAGACCTAAAATTTCTCTCTTACTTTAAGTGCATAATATGAGCTTATTTGGACTAGCTATTACTTTATTTTTCTAGGTTTGATTTTGATAAAAGGGCAGCTTCTAACGATCTGATCTTTATGCATGGCAAATAGAATCAAAATCAGCTATGTGTTACAATCTAACATATCAGGTTTTTTCTTCCTACCACTAGTAATTTTGCATAATTGTTATAAAAAAAAATACTGGATCAATCCAAAAGCCAAGCAGAAACTAGGCCTTGAACTGTTACATCTTTCTTAAAATCCTGAAAAAGCCTATGGGCAGCAGAACCCACCCCACCACCCCCCAGATCAGGAAATTGTTTTAAACACTGATTTGAGGAAGAAAATAAATGATCCATAAATTTAACTTAAATATCCTGGTTAAACTGTTAAATTAGAAGAGTGCCCAAACCCTAGAATTAGTAGAAACCCTTTCAATTCACTTTGTCAAATCATTGGCCAAGCTTTGCTATCAGTATACGGTTGTAAATCCAAAGTACTACTGTACTACTAAGTCTAGTACTGTCTACTATAACTGTCATGAGTTTCAAAGTGGAGTAGTGAAGACATCCCTGTTTCTGTGGAGTCCATGCCTAAAACTGAAATGAGAAACAGCCTTGTCAAAATACACGAGCAGGTGTCTGCTAACTGCTTATTCATACCCACATAACTGTATACAACTCCTTTAACATAAAGAAAGCTTAATGATATTAAACTAGCAACCATCTTTCAAGTACCTAGCTCCAGATTCACAAGCAATCCTAAGTATATATAATGCATAGAGAAGTTTTCTGATAGTTTAAAACCAAAAGCACATTCTACAGCAGTGAGGGAAGCTCACAGTATTTGAAATTGTCCTCCACGCATTCCAGGAACCATCTGGATTGTTTGTTCCCTGCTGTGTTGTCCCTCCAACAGATGTTGGGGTGGGTGAAGTCTCCCATGAGGACCAGGGCTTGTGAATGTGAGGCTGCTCCTATCTGCCTATAGAGGCCTCATCTGCTCTGTCTGCCTGGTCTGGTGGCCTGTAGCAGACCCCACTGTAATATCCCCTTTCCCTGCCTTCCCCATGGTCAAAGAAACCAAAACTCTGCCTGTGGCACCAGCCTCTAAGCCATGTGTTGATTAGATGTGTCTTCCTGTTTCTGTCAGTAAACCTCCCTGCCATTAAAGGGCTTGAGGAAAAAATTACCTGTGCACCTGATCCTGTAACCAGTCTCCCTAATGACCTCAAGCCCTTTTTAATTGCTTTTGGACTTTTCTCTGAAATCTCGTCACTACCAGCTTGTATGACCAAAAGTGGGCAGTAGTCTGAGGGCTGTACCGTGCCAGGGAGGTTCTTGCTGATATCCCTAACCCAGGCCCCAGGTAGGCAGCAGACTTCCCTGTGGGAGGGATCTGGTCTGCATATGGGACCCTCAGTTCCCCTCAGGAGGGAATCACCTACCACAACTACCCTCCTTTTTTTCTTGACTAAACTAGTCCTGAGCTGTGGGGGTGACTGACTCACCCTGGAGGCCTTCCCAGGTGGACCTTCCTTTCCATCCTCCCTCTCCTGACTCTCAGTTTCCAAGGCCCCATACCTGTTGTGCAGCGGTAACTGGGGGGGCAAAGGAGGCCAGCAGGAGACCTGCCTGTGTCCCCGGCCTCTCCAAGGAGGGACCTGTTTCCATTCCCCACTGTCTCTTGGGTCCCCTCCTCTTACCTGGTGGCAAGAGGATGGGGAATCCTGTGCTGCATGTGAAAACTTTTGCCTTTGGCTCAGGGATGGCAGGGCCCGAGTCCACCAATCTCCTTCTCACCCACCCTTATAGTTCTTA
>NW_010307983.1:0-2976 GCF_000700745.2 Antrostomus carolinensis | reverse complement strand
CCACCAACCCCGCTCCCGCCATCGGCGGTGCCTGACGGGACTCGGCGCCATGTCCGCAGCCTCCCCTCGCTCCGGGACCGCCTCCGTCTCCTCCTCCCAACGCATGCGCAGCCGCGGAACTTGCCGTTGCCGCCGCTGCGCTCCTCGCTGACATAGGACTTCGCCTGAAGGGACTGGGAGCAGCAGGTGAAGTTCATCGAATTATTTTGAACCTCTCTCTCCCTCAAACTGCAAAGTCAGCACTGTCCACTACGTATTAGAAGAAGTATCTAAAGCCTTCACTGGAAGCCTTAGAGGAAAGTTGGTGACTGGAACCAGGAAGACCATGTACTTGGGCACCCACACGGCTGCGTTCAGTGATATACAGGATAAATTCCTAACGCGCAAGGATGGAAAGCAAAAGGAAGCACCTACATTAGGGACTCTTCCCTAGTTCCACCACATCACAGGCTCACAGAATGTGAGGGATCGGAAGGGACCTCAAAAGATCATCTAGTCCAACCCCTCTGCCAGAGTAGGAACCTAAATGAGATCACACGGAAAGGCGTCCAGGCAGGTTTTGAATGTCTCCAGAGAAGGAGACTCCACAACCTCCCTGGGCAGCCTGTTCCAGTGCTCTGTCACCCTCACTGTAAAGAAGTTTCTTCTCAAGTTTAAGCAGAACCTCCTGTGTTCCAGCTCACACCCATTGCCCCTTGTCCTACCTACGTCCTGACTGTGTAAACCTGTCTCAGAAAATCTCAGCATTCTCAGTCTCCTACCCAGGGCTGGCTTTCCACAAGGAGAGCTAGAAGACAGTAACTAGGCGTGATGATATGGCCACTACGTCTTGGCATGACAACAGTGTGACCAAAGGTCTGCAACACATACGTAACATATAATGGTATTAATGATAGCCTACCATTAACATAATGAGATCTGACATGAATAGCAGGAAAGTCCTAAGAGCATTAAAAATGGCACAAGCAGTGCAACGTGCCTATGATCCTAAGTTTTTACGCCTTCACTGGTACTGGCAAATGAGCTAGCCAGGTTGATACTAGCTAAATGATATATATGCATGTGCTCTGGTTGTGCTTTTGACTACGCTCTAAACACTACCACCTACGTTTGCTATTTCAGTGTTAGCACAGATAGGGTTCATCACTCTGCAGTTAATGCACAGCTTTTCTTACATATATGAAAAAGAAAAACACAGTATGATTTGTCAAGGTTATTTCATTCACAAATAGAAAAGCTAATAGCCTTATATTTATTTCAATGTATTTCTACAGCAGTATGTCATTACCAAATAGAGCAAAATACACTGTTCTAATTTTGAGGTATTAACAAATGACTGCATGACATACACAAGCATCTAATTTGCAGAATTAAATACACCCCTTTAAATGTTGGCAAGCAGTGTTCAAAAATCTGAAATCTCCTTTAATATTATACATTCCTCTGCCATATTCATATTGTGTCTATTATATAACACAAAGCCAACAACCCAGTCTGTGTGGTAAGGAAGAAGGGGTTTCCTAGGCATCTGATGAGATGCTTCAATTATTCCAGACCAGCTGTGACCTGGTAGTTCATTGCAAACACCTTTAGAAACTGAAAGATACTCAAAACCACCTTTTTTAAAAAATATCCTACCCACTGTGATGAATCCATCATGCAATGTACCAGATACCAACTTCTAGCTGATAATAATACTGCTAGTTGGCATTCACTCTGGCAAATGTTGACTTAAGTCACTGAACAATCCTGCAGAACAGATGAGTACTTTTAACACACCATTGCCTTTAACAAATGTGAATACCTAACCAATAGTAATTTTCTTTTCAGTTTCAAAATGCATTAGTACTAATAATAATAATAATGTACAAATACACATTCTCTTAATTCATACCCCACATTCACTCAGTTTATTATGCATGAACATAATTAAAAAATTAAAATAAAACACTGTCTATATTCTACACACAGCTTGAAACAATCTCAAATTGCCCTTCCTACCTAAAAAGTTAATTATATACAGTTCAGATATGAATTAGTTAAGTTTTTCAAAGTTGTATTTTCATGCAAGACTCCAGTGCTGTATCACAACACATACCGCAGATAATATACTTAAAAAAAATTTCTCTCTTTATTCTACAGTTTTTGTCTGTCATTTAAAAAAACGTGTTATTAATCTCTGGCTCAGTTCCCAATATATTGCCTTTTTACTTCAAAAATAGCTTAAAATAAGAATTAAATGTTAACTGTGTTTTAAAATTAAGTATGAAAGTTTAATTACAGCTTTTACCAGCTTGAGCAGTACCAGGGAAGTAAGGAAGGAAGAATACAAAAATATTACTACCAGTATAATATCTTTGTAAAATGCATTTTCTTTGGATATTTAAAAGTGGACAAAGGATGTTTCTTTCCACTGGTAAGAATTCTGCTGACTTTTACCATTTTATTGCAAGTCTCACAACATCTGGCATAACTTTCAGTAACTCTCAGTTCCTGGAGCCACAGTATCACAAGCTTTTATTCTAAATCTCGGTTTCCCGCAGGAGAAAAGTAAAACAAAAACAAAAAACCCCAAACAAACAAAACTCCCCACACAATAAAACCACACCTGAAGCACCCTAAACACAAGGTTTCCAGAGATCTTGTTGCTTTTTAAAACATGTGCATGATTTTTAAGTCAAACTCCTAAATTTTCAGAGATATAACTTCTTAAATCTTGAGGTGGTAATGCCACCCTTGTAAAAGAGACACAACTAAAATTTCCTTGCTGAAGGTAATTTGAGTCACAAGAGCTTCCACCTCTCACATTAAAAAAGGTTCAGATAAAACAACTGATTATATAAATTACTCTCTTCCTTCAGTAAGCCCAAGGAGTGAGAATGATGGGAAGACCACTCCTTGGGGACAACTTCTCTGCCAAGTTCCTTGTGCCTCATTGATGCAGGGATGTATAGAATCATAGAATGGTTTGGATTG
>NW_010307982.1:901-3035 GCF_000700745.2 Antrostomus carolinensis | reverse complement strand
CCCCCCTCACTCAACTCTCCAACCCGGTGCCAAGACCCACCATGGCCAACGTCAACCCCAAGAGAGCGTCTCCGTTCTTACCGAAGAGCATCAAAGAGGAGGAGGAGGATGAAGGTGGAGAGATGATGAAGGAGGAGGAACCATCGCTCCCTCTCGTCCCGCAGCCGGTACAAGGTACGTACCCACCCAAAACATCCACCATCTTGATGTTTCCAACCCCCAAACGTCACCGAGATCCTAAAAAAACATCAAAATTAACATTTTTAAGCTTATTTTGCGTCACATTTTGTCTCCGCAGAGGAAATCTCGATGGTTTTCAACACCTACAACACGGCCACCACCAACCTCACGCCGTCGCTCAAGAGGAAGAAAGGTGTTGGCCAAGAAGGGATGAACATGACGTTCTACATCGACCGCCGGAAATCCAAAGTGTGGAATTATTACACCAAATTGGGCGACGCTTACGTGGAGTGTAACATCTGTAAGAAGCAACTTTCCTTCCACAACAGCACCACCACCATGAGGGAACACCTGGTGAGGAAACACAGCATGAGGAACACTCTCCTCTCTCAACTCAAAGACGATCAACTTACCGAATCCGATTACCCCGCCCAAGAAAGCGTCGCCAAACGGTGCCGGCAAACGACGCCGGAGAGCGGGTTTAACCACGGAGCGTCCTGCTCGGAACCACGGAACGATGTGATGGTGGAGTTGGTGTTGGAGATGATTTTCCGTGACTTGCAGCCTCTTTCTGTGGTGAAAGATAAAGGATTTGGGCTCCTCGTTGGGTTCTTGGAACCGGGTTTTGCTCTCCCGTCGCCGGCGCAGCTCGCCGGGAAGTTACGGCAGAGATATAACGTGGTGAAGCAACACCTAGAACGTTATTTACAGACGGCTCAAAGCATGGTGGTTTGTGTTGAGTTCTGGATATCTCAACTTGGTTGGACTTACCGGACAGTGACGGCCAATTTCATCGACGAGGAGTGGCGGCGGGCGCGGTGCGGCCTGGAGACGCGGCAGGCGGATGGAGACGAGGCAGATTTTGGGGAGAAACTCCACAACATCCTCTCTGAATTTGGGTTATCTGGTAAAGCTGTCTCCTGTGTCATGCACAACACGCCGGGGAGCGCGGCGGAGAGCCGGTGGCACTTGGAGAAGACACCAAATTGGAGCAGCTTGTGCTGCGCCGCTCGTACCCTTCACCTCTGCATCCAAACGGGGCTGGAGGTGGAACAGGTCCAAGAAGCTCTGAGCATCGCTCGGGGAATCGTCAGGTTCTTCCAGCAAGATGCAAAAGCCACCTGCTCCTTAAACAGCAAACTGGAAGCCATCAATAAAACCAAGCTGAAACTAGTGGTGGATGTGGTGTCTCGTTGGGTCACCACCATGGAGATGTGTGAGAACCTCCTGGATTTGAAGTGGGCCATCATGTCCGTGCTGGAGGAACACCCCAAGGGTGTGTTGGTTGTTCAGAACTTGGCTGATCACCAGTGGAAGCTCCTGCAGGACTTGGTGCTGGTTATGAGGACGATTAAAATCGCCACGTCCTTCCTTGGTGAGGAGCAGAACGTTTCCATCTCCTCCCTGATGCCTTGTGTCCATGGAATCATCTCCACCATCGGACAGCAGGCGGAAGAAGTTGGCGCCGCCATCAAGATGGTCATCGGCAACATCAGGTCGGAGCTGACGCGACGCTGGGGTTTGGCAGAGGAGGAGAAGGTGCTAGAAAACCCCGCGGTCATCGCTTCCTTTTTGGACCCACGCTTCAAGGAGATGAGGTTCCTCAGCCCCAACTTGAGGAGCGAGCTACACCAACGAGTCAAAAATCTGCTGTCCCAGCTTTTCCACCAGCAATCCCCATCTGCTCCTCAATTTTGGGTGCCAAACTCAGATCACAAAGCTGAGGGTGGAGACACGGGCAGCCAGTTACCTGCTCACAAGGATAGATGCTCCAGTAGCACCTTACAGAGCATCTACGACCTCCTTTTGGGGAAAGATCCGACGGAAAGCATGCCAGAAATCCACCAACAACTGGAAAATTACATCGTGGAGCCTCTTTGCAAGCGCAGCACCAACCCTTTGGACTGGTGGAAGAACAATGAGCATCGCTTCCCGGCCGTGGCACGGCTGAGCC
>NW_010307982.1:0-866 GCF_000700745.2 Antrostomus carolinensis | reverse complement strand
CGCCTTGCCACCCAACCAAGCCTTTGCCACCGGAGAAAGCACCTTGGAGCATCGCCGAGCTGTCCTGGCACCGGAGAATTTGGATCAAATTCTGTTCTTGCATCAAAATTATGATTTTTTAGAGTCGCTGAGGAAAGTGAGACTTTCTCACTGACCCCCCATGAGTGAGACTTTCTCACTGACCCCCCATGAGTGAGACTTTCTCACTGACCCCCCATGAGTGAGACTTTCTCACTGACCCCCCATGAGTGAGACTTCCTCACTGACCCCTCATTAGTGAGATTAACGAGACCCAGAACAGTAACCAGCGCTGACAAGTTGGGTTTTTATAACTCAACACCAACTGTTACCACCAACCAACTGCTGAGGGAACCCAAATCTCTTTTTAAAACATGCCACGTGCACCAAAATCGTGGTTTTTTGTCCAGAAATCCCTTCAGCAAATGTTCTCACCTGGTGCTTTTCCACAGGAGGAAAAACTGAGGTGGTTGTGACTTTTTCTCTTGTCAAACACCCTGGAAATGAGGAAAAAAACACAATATCCTTGAAAATCATCAGAAATAGTTGAATTAATATGAGTCATTAGTTGGGTATTGTCTTATTTTAAATCAGGAAGGGTGGCAGCACCTAAAGCACGAGCGACAGCGCACGTTAGTAACGGTGCTAACAACAAAACTAGGATTTATTTTTAATTAAATTCAATAAACACCATGAAATGGAGCTTCATTATTTCTGCTTTTGTGAATTTCTGTATATTTTGGTACACCACCGTTTCACTACCAGCCACCCTAGGGCTGGGTTTGGGGGTGAAATGGGGTTTTCCTGAGGGAAACATGGCTCCAGCCTTGCAGGAGGCTGCAGAGGGC
>NW_010307981.1:5186-14017 GCF_000700745.2 Antrostomus carolinensis | reverse complement strand
CCCTTCCAACCCAAACCAGTCTAGGATTCTAGGCCATCCTTTGGCTTTGTGGAGCTAGAACCTGTTACAGCCTCTCTAAATTTCTCAACAATTTAGATAAGAGAGTAGTGGCTGTAAAGTGACCCTCCCTCCTGAGGCCTCTTGGTGCTTAAATATTTCTGAGTGTTCTGCTGCAGGGCAATGAACAAATGGGTGACATTGAGGCATTAGTACTAGGGCAGCTTTGAGAAGCATGCAGGAAATGGATAAGGTGGGAGAAAAAAACTTTGGGCTGCAGCAATCAATGGCAGGAAGAGCTCTGCACTCCTCGGTCAGCAAAAGCTGAAAGAGCAGCAAAATGGTGTAGTTGTAGCTACCGTGTCTTTGCAGTCATTGTAAGAAACCCCTTCTCTTTAAATTTCTGCTAAAGGTGTCCTTAAGCTGGTTTTGTATAGTGGCATTCCTCCTCCCCTTCCTGCTTATACAGCATCTAAGAGTTAAAAAATTGAAACCGCTATGGTGCAAGCATTTATTCCTCTAATAGATGACTAAGGTTACAGCATAACATGAGCTATAGTTCACAAAAGATGTGGAAAAACAAAGGTTTAGCCTTTTTCCTTCAAAAAAAAAAAAAGTAGGGTTTTTTGTCCCTTTAGTAATTTTAAATACAAGAATGCCAATACTGGGAAAATAGGCAATGAATTTTTACTTGTTCCTTTGAACATTTAGATCTTGCACAAGTTTGTTATGGGCTCTTGTTAGGAGCATAATTTCTGGGAGCTATTCTTTTGTTCTGTCTCTCACTTGGTCTGTATTCAAAAGTGCATAGAGTTAAGTTCAAAATGCATAGAATTAAAAGTAGCCCATGAAAGTATGCCTTTAAAGATGTGAACATCTGTAACTTGCATAGTTTGTGAGCTTTATTTCTTTGCATTTACAAGGCAGACCACTGGCATGGTTGAATTCTAAGGCATTTTTCATTGATTAGGCCTGTTTCTCATAGTGGTTTAGTGATACTGATCTTTTAGCTTCCATGAGATAACTTTGAAATTTAGTACAGTAACAAGAGAAGAGTAAAAGTGCCTAGAGAAAGCTGAATCAGCAGCCCTTTCTGTAAACTGTTGTTAATACTGTCACAGGTGTAGGCTGGATTCAAAATTATGGTTTATATGGAATTGGTAGTTGATGATCTGTATGTGAATTTTCATGCTGATACCCCTATGGACAGGTTTCTAGGCAATGTCTTTTTCCTGTCGTTTGCTTGCTTGTGGGTAGTAATTCATAACGTCTAATGTTTCACAAGTAATGTTATACTCTGCTGCTTTCTTTGGATTTGTTTCATTTTTTAAATTTCTGATGCCAGTGAGCAATGTTTCAGGTTCTGTGACCAACTTGCTGCTTGTAAGCTGTGGGTTTGACTCGACTGAAATAGAATTACTGTTGGGGAAGGATGTGAAATTATTTGTTTTCTCACTTGTATTGCATATACTTACTATGAAAATTCATAGACAAGAATAGACTGGAAGTTATTTCAGATGTCACTGGTTTTCCATGTATATATATATATATATGAATTTAAATAAAGTATACAAGTATATAAATAAAACACACATACCACCCCTATGTTGTTCCTTAGCAATTGTCTAACCTCTTCTTAAAGCATTTTAGTTTGGTTTATTCTTACTGTTTTATTATATCCCTCACTGAAAGTTTTTCTGATGTGTTACCTGAGTGCTTATTGCTGCAATTTAAAACCATTACTGCTATTCCTGTGGCTACAGAAAACAATTTATTACCTTGCTGTCTGCAACCACATTACATATTTGAAAATTGGTAATGTTGTCCCACTTCAATCTTCTCTAGATTAAAGAGTGGCTAAAGAATGCCAATTCACTCGGATATTAGAGATGACAACTTTTAGCTTTGCTCATTCTTGCTTCCTTTTTGGACCCTTTCCATAGGGAACACATCTTTCCTTGAAGTGTGTTCCCAAAAACTGGACACACCACAACTCGGCTAAGCTCTTCCTAGTGCTGAGTGTGTTTTGCAGGCTGTACTCAGGTTTGAGCATTGCATGATGCTTTACAGCTGCTCAACAGTGTTAACTTTCATTAAGCTTATGGTCAAAAGGGATGGGGGAGTTTCAGTTCAAGAGCTACTACGTGATCAGTTGGGTTTGTAGAGTTGGCTGTGCTTGGGTTGGTGGCAATTGAATGCTGCTGTTCTGAGGCCAATTCTTGAACCTAACCTGCAGAATGCACACTATCAAGTTGTGACCTCCATTTGCTCCAACTATTTTTCTACTTATTGGACTTGAGGGACTGGATTTGTACCTGTGTGGTCCATTAAATACATATCTTCAGGCTATATTTACTTAGTTTGTTAGTTTAAAATACAGTTTTAAATTGCATTAAAACATTCTGTAAAGACCAAACTTGGTTAATAACATTGTAATTTATGGTTTGGACATAGGTTTAGGATTATTTGCAGTTTAATGAGTTGCCTTTCAGCTGAACTCCAGTACCTGAACCTGTGTTCATTCTTAGCGGTCACATCTGAATACAAAAATTATTTTGCTTTAAGTTTTTTCATGCTGAGACTTAAGCCGTATATTTTATCTCATGCTTGTTGGGGGCTAAAACTGTCCATTCTGCCAGTAGAAGCTTACCATACTTAAGGCAACTCATCAAACTTGGGTAAATGGAAGGTGTACCTGGGCCTGTTACCCTGGGCTTGTGCAGGGTAATCAAAAGCAGGATTTTGTCTAACAGTAAAATTTATTCTAATTGTAATTAGAATCTAATTGTAATCTAAAAATTCTAAAATTGTTGTAATGCCACTGAAATCAAAGCAATTGCATTAAGAACCTACGTAACTTTGTACGCTTATTGTTTGCATTATGAGCTGCAGTAGTCCTGCAGTAATAATATTAAAGCTTTCAGGTATTTTGAATGTAAAAGTTTCTGTCTGACTCTTTATCTTTGTTCTCAGAATATTCTACTGTCCCACAGGTTAGCTCTGCTGTTGAGGCCGAAAATTACTTTCAGGTTCTTCTGCATCAGGTCACGGAGGAAGGAACAAACTGCTGTAGCATTTAAGGAGATGAATTATCACAGTCTATATAGTGATCAGTAATTTGCTGCGTTTATTCTATATGTGTGTGTATGTGTTTTACTTTTTTACTTTTTTGTTTTAAATTTCGAGCTCGCAGAGCAGTCCTGATGGTCTTGGAGATGCAGGTCCCTGCAGGGTCTCCTGGGCGGTGTCCATAGGGGAGCAGATCTAAGCCGCCCCAGGAGAGGGCAGTACTGCACTGACACAAAACCGCGGTCTCTTGGCTCTGTAGGGTGTTTCTTCTGGATTTCCTTTGCACCAAGTATCGAATTCCTATAAAAACCAATTTAAAAAGCAGAAGTACACCAACGAATCCCTTTGCCACAGTACTTAAAGTGTATTTATTTATATTTATAGTTCTAGGGTCCAGGGGCACTGATGTTGTGTATTTTAAACAGACTTCTCTCAAAGTAAGAAAGTGAAGCTTCTTTCTCCTGATATATCGGCTTTGTCTCCCCTGCAGGGTGGAGGTCATGAAAAAAACATGAAAAGTTGTCAAATTAAATTGAACTTTCACAGTTTAAATCATTACATTAACTAAGAGGTTTTTTAAAAAAATCCAGTACTTATAGCTGTATATAATTTACTGAATATTCTGCTGATTAATGAATTGCTCTTATATTTTTTTTTCCATGGGGTCAAAAGGGATAAAAAGTCTCAATGATTTGTATGTAAATCTTACCAGAATTAAGTCCTGTTTTAAAGTTATTTAGATACTTAGGACATTTTCACCAAAATACAATAATGAAGATATTTAGGTTATGCTTTTGCTGGTGTTGATGGAGGGACGTTATGGCTTCTGATTATAATCAGAAGACTGAGTGCAGAATATGCAGGTGTAAGTGAATGCCAACAATTTATGTGGTTTGTATATTGGTAAAATGGAGCTGTGGTGTTATAGGTCTTATTAGACAGGCTGTCGCATTACCAATCTCTAGTAAAAGCCCATCTCTGAGACCTTCCACTTGTCATTGTCTACTCGCTCCCATGGCAGGTACAGATGACTGGGCTGTGTTTGGTACCTCAATGACTGCATGTCACTGCCTGTGGCTGCAGCAGCCTGATGCAGAGCTGTGTTGCTGCTGCTGCCACTTGGAGCTGAGTGGAGGAAAAAAACCAAACAACTAATATCCCCACAACACAGCAACAATGAAACAAAAAAGCCAACCTCGAATCCTATTAAACTTTAAGGGAACAGTTGCAGGGAGACTCCTGATCCATGTAGGAGCAACCAGATTGGCTCTGTTGTGTATAGTAAAAGTCAAATGACTGAAGTGATATGTCTACTGAGTTACTTTCTAGAGAGAAAAACAGTCTAAGATTTGGAATTCAGAAGATAAGGTTCTCCACTGTGACAGTAACTCACTTCTATTGTGTGTATGTGAATTTAGATTTGAAAACTCTCTCCACAGAAAGACAATCTGAAATCCAAACTCTGGTGCTAAATTTCTTGCAGATTACTGTGTATATCTTAAAGTAGCTCCTGTTGACTCTGATTCTGAAGGGATGTTAACTATTCTTTTTACAGCAAAAACTAAAGGATTTTTTACTTTGCTATTTTGCTTCAGGCTTGTTACTCCTGTGATGTAGTGCAGGCATCTGTGCACCAGGTAGTTTTTATAAGTCTCTGTTCCAGAAATGGCCACAATTTAATACTATGTTTGTCTTTCAAAATAGCATGTTGTCTTTCAGATGGCGGTGTGCTAGATATCTGTGAAGTCCTTTTGAATATTTTTTCTGTTTTCGCTAAATACTTTAAACATGATTTATGTGCAGTATGAACAATTATGAAACACCTGAAAAATGTCTTTTGTTGTTTTTTGACTTCTGTTGTTATTACTTGTGGGCCCAATCTAAGAATCATTAAATAATGTAACAATGTTTACCTCTCCTGCTGGTGGTGTAGGTATATGTAAATTGTGTATATACACATGGTTGAACATATCTCAGTCTACAAAACCAGGACTTCATTACCATGTATTTCTGTGTATGGGTGGAGAGAATGCTAATTTGAAGGTGTTAGATTTGCAAATGATTTTGACCAGAGAGGTGTCTGCTCTGCCATGTTTCCTGTGGTGCTGTAGGTCTGACATCTGTCAGTTAAAAACAAAAACTGGCCCCTTTGTTAATAATTTTAGTGCTTTTGAGAAATTTTTTGGTAAAAGATCATGCCTGCAGATGGTAAAATGATCTGTCAAGCAGGCTGGGATGGTAACGAGGCTTTATACTGCCAGAACACAGAACTGGACCTTATTATACTCCTTTCAGAGCCATTATAGAGTAGAATATCCTGACGGTGTGGTCTTTGAAGAAACCTGTGTTGAATAGTGCTGTCCTGCATCTTCATAGGGGGAAAACTTAGGATCTGCATTGGAAGGTTAAGTTTGTGATATGAATAATGTTGCTTTTGAGTAGTGGCAACTGGAAGCTTTTTAATTTTTCCTCCAGACTCATTTATTCAGTTTGTAATACACAAAGTACGTGAAGTTACAAGATTGATTTCTAGCCTCATATTTAAAAATTGACAGTGAAAAAAAACTGGTCAGTGTCTCCAAGGAAGTATTTTCTTTGGGGGTCAAGATCTTGTGTGCTGCTTCATATTCTCCCTTGTCTGCTTTGGATGTAAGGTTGTACATTTATATTGGGAGAGGTGAACTGTTTCGCTTTTACACATCACTAGCAGATGCCAAGGCTCTGACAGTTGATTTCCCACTGGAAGAAAAAAATGGTGCTATAGACTGTAAGAAACATGTTTTTAGTAGATATAATTTTTTAATATTAAATATACAAGACTTTGAGCAGATGTAGAGACCAATGATAATGCAGGAAAAAATGCTTCTCCAGAAATGTCAATCTAGAAATCAGTATTTTGCTTTCAGAAAGCAACACTTTATATTTGAAGTTTATAGTAACTTAACTAAAGACACAGTGTCACAGGGCTACTAAAGCCTCATTTCTCAAAGTCTATATCCTGCTCACATCCAAAGGAAAGTAACTGGTGAGCTTTGTGTGCAGGAAGCATTATAATAATGAATGAACACTGCTGTTTTGGGGCATGAGCTTCCTCAGTTGTCTTGTACACATTGTGTACTGTAGATGTACCCTTTGTAAAAGTACTGTTTGATGCAAGAGTGACTTGCTTAGCCTCCATCTCTCCCCTGCTCCTTGTCATCTTTGAAGATGTGTGCTGGAATTGCAAGTGTGGGTGGTTTGGTGGTGGTTTGGTTTTGGGTTTTTTTGGGGGGGGGTTTTTTTGTTTTTTGTTTTTTGTTTTTTTTTAAAGAAAAGGGAATTAAAGTTTTATGAGATAAGAATTCTTCCTTCTAAATCCTCTCTCAGGGAGAACACTGCAGGAGGAGGAGGAAGCTCGACCCAGTATATGCAGACTAGCATGGGAGGCTTCCTGTTATTGAGGTGTAAAGTATTGACAGTAAGTTTCTTTCAAGGTCATTCAGGAGCACATCCTGAAGAAAGAAGGGTGGGAGGAGGGAAGGTTGCTATGGGAAAGCAGTCTCCATATATCAGTACATTCTGTAGAGGGTATGTGTGGGTTCTTTGATTTGTTTGTTTGAAGGGAAATTAAGGATACCAATCTACAGATACCTAGTCTCATAATGATACTGTATATCATCTATTCATGTCTTGATTACTATTTTATGCTGTTTGATATTCTGGATACTTCCAGTTGTATCACTGTGACCTCAGTCTTAAATTTTATTCTTAGACTACTGTGCCTTTGGTCATTCTAATTGCATGTGTATTCTGATATTTATGATTGACCTTGGCTGCTGGAACGCCTGTTTCACATCTCATAGATGGCTCCATAGATGCTCTGCTTAATGCTCCCTTCTAGGAGCTGGTTTTCAGACTGCTTCTATTCTGCACACTTAATAGAAGCCAAGAACAGTAAACTGTGGTCAGTTGTAATTACTAGACAGCCTGTAGATTTCAGTATATGTCCCTAGTGCAGAAGTCTGCCCATGGGAATAGCACCGCAGGATCTGTCCCGTATCTACCAACTAAAACAATTAACCGTGCAGTTCATGTTCTGTTATTTTTGTGTATGTGTGGAAAAAGTAATTAAATAAAAAGGTATTTTAGACCAGGACATAGAACACTTACATGGAAACATTTTTGGAAAGAAATACTAGATGAATCACTAAATTAAAACAAAACTGCAGATAGGGTAGTCTTATTCTTAGCAATATTTTGTAAGAAGGTCTTCAAAAGTCTAAAGACAACTGAAACTGCTTGTGTGCTTTGTGGACCTGAAGCAGTAGTTGTTTTACATACAAGGTGTAATATAGCAGTTTGCAGTTCCAAAAAAAAACCCAAACCAAAAGCCTACAAACTCAACTGTCAAAACTTCAGCTCTCAGCTTAATTGGATGGAAATAAAAAGAGGAGGTAGGATATAGAAAATGGTTTATAGACTTGGTTGATCTATCTTTTTGCTGAGCACTTTCTAATTGGGAGCTGGAGAGCTCTGCAGGTCCCAAGGAAAGAATAGCTGAAGTACCTGGCTGTAGGATAAGACAGATTCTATACTATAACATTGTAGGAAATCAGGAAGGATGACAGCACTCTCTATGAAATGGTTAAGAGCTGCCAGAGGCTTTAAGATGCTACCAGACCACAGGGTTTAAGCTGTATTAATTACCCAGCAAGGAGTAACTGTGTGTAGTTTTTGTTTTGTTTTTTCTTTTTCTTTTCCTCGGGTAACAATTGAGTGTAAGTTGGCTAATAGTATTTACTTTTTTCTTTATGAAATGTGCCTGCTTTCCTTAAGCTAACAGATAGTACAATTACATCAGCTGGTAGAGTGTCCTCATCTTAAATACTGAACATATTTTATCACCTCTGTTCAGAATGCCAAGTGTGAAAGAAAAGGAAAATACAGATGATCACTGAGTGTGTGTAAGATCGAGGTCTAGGAGAACTTCTATGAGAGAAGTAACATAAATGATGAACATTGTAGAGTGATAAGTCAGTGAAGTAAAATTGCTCCCACAGGTTCTGGGTAAAATTAAAATAGCAGATTAATGTCTTTATACCATATAGCTCTGCATGTATACTGTGTCCAATGGAGAAGTACTTCTGACTTGAGGAGACTGTCCTTTAAAAATTTTTTGTAGGAGGAATACAAGTATTTATTAACCCTTCTCAGAGGCAGTTGCATCCATTCATAGTCATCAGTCTCAGACCTGTGAAAGGAGGGAGCATCCTTTTTGGTAGAAATTTTAAAAAGAACTGTTTTGACAAGTTTCTAAAAAAAAAAAAAAAAAAGAATTAAATGGAGATGCAAGAAATAAATAGGGAAAAGTATTTTGAGGGTCATCTATATTTTGTTTTGGAATTTTTTCACCTATGTAGAATTCCAACCAAAGAGATTATGCTGCGGGGCGAACTCACCAAGGTATTGAAGGATCTGTTCATTGATAGTTGTACATGGGAAATGCTTACTGTGCAGGAGTATACCATGACAGGAGGCTTAAAAAAAGCTTATGTTGGGTAAATAACTGAAAGCAGGACTTCAGAGATAAAATAAACATTACAATCAGTTGTAGAGCTTTTACTTACTCTTTTTTTTTTTTTTTTTCCTTGGGGACCACATAGGTACTATACGTGCTTGGAAATCCATAGGTATAGGCTGAGTAATGTCAACAGTGAAAGATAATGCCAGTGTCACTGAAGAAAATCAGAGTACCTTAGAAACTTTACTAAATAACCAAAACCACA
>NW_010307981.1:0-5157 GCF_000700745.2 Antrostomus carolinensis | reverse complement strand
CCCCCCCACCCAAAAACAAAAAAGCCACAACCCACAAAACCTGTATGTGTCTATGGATCTTTCAATTTAAAATAGCAGGAATTGATTGAATCAGTTAGGCAGTAGGTTGCAATGTAGACATTTGCTTCTGAAAAACACTCTTAGGTTCCAGAAATGAAATTAAAATTTTAAAATTGGTAAAATTATGTCCCTTGCCTTTATAGTGTAGAATATAATGGTACTTAAGTGTACAGCTGCATCTAGCCCAGTATGTTTTCTACCCATAACCAGTAACAGGGAAGACAGTGATTTTCTGAATGTTAACTGGTATCTTCTGTCTTATGCATCTAGTGGCCTAGGGTCTCATCTAGAAAGATTTAAAAATTTTTAATCCAGGAAGACTTAAAAAGGCATTGATGTATTTTCACTGCATGAAACTAATTTTTTAGTGCATGCACATTTTTTTCTAGGCACAGCACCTTCTGAGTTTCATAATTTAATTGTTAACTATGTGAAGAAGTACTGCCTATGTTAATTTTGAACCTGCCTTTTAGAAATTTTGACACACAAAATCCTTCTTTTAGGACAGATCGCGAATGCTATGCCCTTTCTGGCAGTCAAGGCACTACAGACTTCTAATATAACTCACCTCAGCCATCTCTTCCGGCCTGAGGAGTCAACATCTTTCTTTTTCAACTTTTGTTTGTACAAATTGACTGTACAGAAATTGTTCTATACCTTTTACTATCCTTGCCATCCTTCTTTGTGCCTTTTCTAGCTCTAACAAACTGTACAGAGTATTGAGGAATTAGGCTCACCATATGTTCTTGTTGTGGCACAGTGCCCAGCGGGTGCTATCTTTGACTTGTGGCTCAATAGTAACCTGTTCTCAAATATTTCCTGGTTATACCCTAAGATCTTGTTCTTGGCTGATACTAAGTAGTTCAGAGACTGAGGCTGTACACACAAAGTTAGGATTTTTTAATGGATCTCACTCTGTCATACATCTTGCCTGCCATTTGGTGTCTTATGACTCTTTCTCTCCCCCCAGCTCCATCTCCCCACTCTTCTTCCCCTCACTTTCTGCAAACCTCCAAAATTAAAAAAAAAAAAAAAAAAGACTATTCCTACTGAGTTCAGTTGTGTGAGAAGAATAAAATTCAGTTCCCAAGCTTCTCTGCAAGTCTATTGGGAAACTGTCACTGAGACCTTCCTGAAAACTTAAATACCTTACAGTGCCCTTTCAGTAGGTGGACTTGGTGGAGCTTGCTTAAGGAGAGAGCCTGGAAAAAATCCATTACTTCCAGATTCCCACTTCTAGTGCTGATGAAGTGACTTGGAAAGCATTAGAAATGTAATGTGAGGACATTAAATGGTTACAGGCTTTCTGAATTAGTGCAAAATATTTTGATGGAAAGGAAAAGTTTCACAGGAGGGAGGTTACTAAGTGGCCCTGATTTCTTTCTGACTGTTGCTGGTAGTGGCAAGCAGTGCTACAGGAACTGAAAGAGATGTTATTAAAAGTTTTATATGCAGCACATCCACAAAGAATGTAGCTGTCCATAAAGAGGATAAGAGCTTGGTACTTGCAGTTAAAAATCATTAACTCAGGCTTAGCTAACGCTGCAGAATCTGGCCTGTTGTGCTGCTGGCCTGTGATGAGCTGCAGAACACAAGGTGTGGTGTAGCAGAAATGCACAGCTTTCTGATTGCTTGCTGAATGTGTGCCATTAATACATTCTATTAGTTGTGTTATAGCAGATACAATCTAAGGATATAAGCAATGCCATAAAGGTATTGTTTTATCTAAACTGTACTAGTCTTAACATGTTATATGTAGCCTACCCATTAGGAGGAGTGAACTCATACATGCTCCAATTTAAAGTCACCTCTGTAGTATTTCTTAAAACATTATTAACAAGCTATACTGGCTTGTGAAACCGTTTCCTCTTACGTTTTCTAAGTTCAGAGATGTAATCAGCACCTGTGTTGTGTTTGTATGAAAGCTTTGGGATGATGGCACCAGTGGATGGGTAGCTAGGTCAACATCAACCTCTGGCTCCATAACTAGCAATGCTATGCCTGCTTGGAACAGTGCCTGAGACAATAAATCCTGTTTGATAGCCCAGCAGCTCCTTTCTTGTGCTGAGTTACGTGCAGCTTTGTTTACCTGTAAAGCATGACACTTGACTGGTATAGTTTGTTGTGGTAACTTGGCCCAGTTTGCTCAGCTGGCCAGCCAAACAAGCTGTAGACAACTCCACATTTGCTGTGTGTCATGCTGTGTGTAGCCAGTGAGTAGGCAAGACTGACCATGGAGTAGGAAGACACACCCTAATAGATCTGATGCAACACCTCTTTAATTCTCTATAATTCTTTTTTATGGAATGTGGATTGGATGCTAAATCCTGGAATGACATTTAAAGCTTTCTTATCTAAGAATATTCAAATCTCCTGAGAGACACAAAGTGCACCTCTTCAGCTCATTTTGCTAAGCCAAAATAAACCCATTGATTTATAATATCGAAATAATATGCATGGTACCATTTTTGGTAATTTTTAAGTATTCTGAATCAGACTTGTGATGTGACTACCTGAGTTAAGCTGAGGGATGAATCAGGCACCGTATTGTTATTTTTGGGCGTCATAGCTTGACTATGTCCTTTAATATTCCTAAAGTTAATGGAGAAATTAAAAGACTTAATTTATTTGGCTTTTCCATTGCATTTTGTTTCAACCTGCCACACCACCTGCCTGTAAGAGACTCTTTGTGTGCATGTCTCTTTTAATGGACAGTGGTCTGGGTTGGTTACTGCCACTGGCTTTTTGTCAAGCGGGATGACAGGAAGGGTGTCATCCCACCCTGCCACCCATCTGTGGCTGGCTGTGGTGTGAAGGGTTGGGAGGATTGAGTGGAAAAGCAGGAATTTGCTTTAGATTAGTGTGACAGCAGAAGTGTTCTGCACAGCTTCCAAAATGCTTGAGAGAAGTGCTGGGTGTGTAAATGCCAAGGCCAGTGACAAACTTGTTTCATCACAGTGTCCTTTTCCCGGGGCTGTCCTTCAAGCTATGTCCACTTCAGTAGAAGCTGGGCTCAGTGGAAGGACTTGAGATATTTAAGACTGCCTTTTTTGTTTGTTTGTTTTGTTTTTCCCCCTGGAGACAATTGGTTGGGCTGAACGTTTTGTTTACCCTTTGCTCTTGGAGGAAGAATTTTTGTAGTCTGTTTGTCTCTTACACTCCCGCCCCCCCTTTTTTTCCCCCCCCCCCCCCCCCCCGCCATGCTTTAAGGAAAGATCTGGCTGTAATAAGCTTGAAAGTACTTTGATGGCTGGAAACAATGCTATAATATATGGACTCTTAAAATAAGAATTATCTGATCTTGGAATTATAAGTTTGTATTTGTCAAGGGCTCTCACTAGCTGGTATTTTGGGAGTATTATAAACTGAAGTGATGCTTTCTCATATTTATGAAAAAAATCAGTTTAAATACTGCAACTGGCTGCTTTGTGATATGAGACTTCAGCTAAATAAATGTCTTCTACACTTCTTTGGCTCTATAGGCTGTGACTAATAAGTCCCGTGTCATTTGAGACATATGTAGTAAATCCTAAGTGACCCTGACTACAGGTTGTTAGAGAAAGATTATTGTATGGTGAAAAAATACTAAACTTTATAGAGATGTGTATCATATGTTTTTCATCTTCTTACTTGATTTTTCCTGATGAAAAATTTTGGCATGAAAACACTACTTTCTGTGTAGGTGTTCCTCTGATCCTACTATTTTATGCTTCACCTGAAGCAGCATCATCATCCCTGTAAAATCAGAGTTGGCTGCTGTATGAATAATTAAAGTGTTGCAAACAGAACTGTGATTTCAAGTGAACAGAGCAAAAGCAGATAAAACACTTCAAAAACTGGCTTTCAAGGAATGTCTCTATACTAGTAAAGCAAAGTGAAAAGAAGAAAAACTAATAATGCTATGTGTATAGCACTAATTTTTTTTCAAGTTGTTTTCAGATGGAGTTTTAAGATTGTCCCAGGGCTTCCAGCCTCACTTCAAAGGTTAAATGAGATTCTGTAAATCTGTGTTCATGCTTGCATGTGCATGCCCAAAAGCCAGAGAGGGACTATGTGTGTGTGTACATACAAAGAATGGTCAAAATAGAAGTCTTGAGTGTAACCTCTTTGTCCTAGTGCTAGTACATGTATTCTGTGTTCTGGGGAAAAGCAGAATGGTACAGAATAGCCCATCATAGCTATATATAGATATGATACCATATATATGATATATTAAAAAATAAAAGTAGCATTAAGTTGCAAAGTCAAGCCCTCAAAAAAATTAGCAGATGCCAGAACAAAGATTTTCCTCAGAGCTTTAATTCAGCTCCTCTAATGTGGATTACATTATAATATAGTTTTTGGTTGCAGGGCTGAGTCCTCTCTCCCCCTCCCCTCTCCTATGCTGTCTCCTTTGTACATTAGCAGAGAAACTCTGGAGAGCAGAAGAGTACTGGTCTACCCTCCCGGCTACCTGATGCAACGCTAGCTTCTGGAGGAGGATCAAGTACTGCAAAAATACAGATGGAATCCTTGGGAATTTAATTGCCCCATCCCAACGGGTTTCTGATTGTATTTTTCATGGGTTAGGCAGTTATGGGTGTTTATTCCACAGAAAATCTGTAAAGCCACGTACCTGACACCAAATTCAGAGAGTTGTCTGAATTTCAAAGCTGTGAAGGTTTACAGTCACTCAACTATTATTATTGAATTTAAGACACCTTGTTTGCTCTCACTGTTGGAAATGCTTCACTTGTTCAAATGCTGAAAGTTTAAAATCAGCTGCTTTGTCCTGCTTCCTCTCTCCTGTGCTTGTTTAAAAAACAAAGCTAAATAAAAAAAAACTTGCTCCAAGCCCCCGACCCTTCTCTAAGGGAGGCAGGAGCAGCAGGTATCTGGGGCTGTGGCTGCTGGTGCCTCCTCGCGCACAAATACCCCTTTCTGTTCGTGAGCGTGGGGGTAACGGCCCTGCCTGTGTCTGTTGAGGGCTATCGTGCCTGCTGCGGCCGGGACGGAGCTTTCTGGCGCTGAGCGGGGCTTTTAATGTCCTTATTTATTTGGCTTTCAGCCTGATGGGGACCTTCGCCGCGCCCCGCCGTGTGGCGCTGGGCACGACGG
>NW_010307980.1:3829-5386 GCF_000700745.2 Antrostomus carolinensis | reverse complement strand
ACTCTGTCCTAGGAAAACCAGGACAGTCCCCATCCCAGCCCGGTGTCCCTGCCCGACCGGCCGTGTATTCCCTATTCCCGGGGGGCTGCAGCGCAGCGGAGCTGGGCAGGGCTGTGAGCCGGGGATGGAGAGAGACTCCAGCGAATTCACTGACTCATTAATTTGCGCATTTGCAGATCAGCCATTTCCAGCGTGATGCTGCCAGTGGCCACGTCCCACGCAGCCCCCAGCCAGGGCGGGCACAGCCACCCTTACCAGGGACCGGGGGCACTGGCCGCAGGTCGGGGTGTGGGGCGAGGTGTGAAACACGGCGAGAGCTGCTGCGTGGTGGGGAGGGGACCAGCTCAAATGGGGGCCTCAAGCCAAGGTCTGGGCTCCTCCAAGCCGTGGACATGGGCCATGAGCCAGCAGCTCAGCTCCGTGCCCGTCCCATGGCACTCGGGGTGTTGGTGGGAGTGTCCCACCTCAGACAAACGTGTGGCTGTTCCCCATGGGTGGGGACTGTTCCCCACAGGTGGGCTGGCACCAGGGAGCCTGACCACAGGCAGCAGTGTGGTTTTCTTCCCCCGGTCAATGTTTAACCAGAGTATTTATCCAGAGTGAAAGAGCTGCAGTGTGAGGGCAGGACAGACAAACATCCTTCTGACGCTGTTCCCAGAGCACACCCGGATTTTTTTCCCTGTGTCCCCAAGCGCTGGTGTCACCCACGGCTGACAGCACCTGGGTGAGCACGTGCCCGATGTCTGCAGAGCTTTGGTGGCTCTTGAGGACCAGGCGGTTCCCTGGGCTCCCCCCCGGGCTTTTCATCACCCAGGGGTGTGAGCATCCACATCCTCACCAGCCCCAAACCACAGAAATGACCCCCATTAGGTACCCGCACCCACAGCACCGGTGCCCCACACCTGCCCCACTCCTGAGCTGCATCTCCATCCCAACAGGATCTCCATCCCAACGGGATCTCCATCCCAACGGGAGCGAAGAACCTGGAAAACAGCAGGCAGGGTCCCAGCCCTGCGGCAGACCCATGTGCCGATAAAACCACGGTGCAGCCCCATGGTCAGGCCTGATGTAAATGTAATTGAATGGGAATGAGATGTATTTTATGTCCTTAAAGCACATTAAGTGCTTGGAAGTTAATTGGTATTTAATTAGCATAAATTAAGCTCTTTAATAATACCCAAGGAAAAACAACGCACTATTACAGATGCTTTATTAAAAGTCATCCTGATGAATTAAAAATGAATGTGCTGAACACGTCAAGAGCAAAACAGGGAAGCACATGTGGCCGTGCATGGGCTGCCCCCACCTCCCGCCCTCCTCGCCTGCGTCAGGGGACCGCGAGCAGCGGTCGGCAGCGTCAGCACCCTGGTGGGACCATGGTCCTGAGCCTGCACCCACTGGGAGAAGGGTCCTGGAGCCGGGGTGTGGGATGGAGCTGGGTGCAGGATAGAACCGGGGTGCAGGATGGAGTCGGGGTGCAGGATGGAGCTGGGGTGCAGGATGGAGCCAGCCCCACGCAGAAGCAGCTGCAGCCATGAGCGAGTTTCCTGCGGGGCC